>NW_020944200.1:941661-950576 GCF_900497805.2 Vombatus ursinus | reverse complement strand
ACACACACACACACACACACACACACACACACACACACACACACACATATATATTTCATTTCTAGGAAATTCAAAGAAATTTAAATTACAGTATATCAAAAGATCTGAAAGCTAATTTTCTTTAACAAGAATTCATTTTTAATTAGGGTCTTTCAATTATTTTTAAACTTTTGTTCAAAAATTATAAATCAAGAAAATTATTGGAGGAAAAATTATCTATGCAAATTAACTACAAGAAATGTGTTTTTTTATTTTTATGTAAAATTATATAACTAAATATCAAAATCTTTCTTACATTGTCCCACTATTATAAAGTAGCATGACTGACTTTAGTGTATGCTATTTTATGATCACAACACTTGGGTGATGTTTCTTATTCCACATCACAAAATTATTCCAAATAATTCATTTTAAGTTGAATTTCTTTCATTTAAAATTATTTTTGTGAACTTTAAAAATGTATGTTTAGTTACTTGATTAAAGCATACTCTATAGCATGATTAATACCTATATTTTTAAGTTAATGTATAAACTAATATCAAATCAGGGGTGGGGAACCTGTAGCCTTGAGGCCACATGTGGCCTTCTACTCCTGAAGTGAGGCCCTTTAGGTCCTAAAGTGCGGCCCTTTGACTGAATCCGAACTTCACAGAACAAATCCCCTTAATAAAAGGATTTGTTCTGTAAAACTTAGACCCAATCAAAAGGCCACACCTAAGGACCTAGAAAGCCACATGTGGCCTCAAGGCCACAGGTTCCCCACCCCTGAAACCCATTAGAAGTGCCCATAGAAAATGAATGTTTTATTTTATATAGCTTTCTATCCCAAATAAATTAGCATGAAACATTTTATAGCATAACTTACTAAGGAATCAAATTTATAATCAGTAATATTGAATATTGAATTATAACCAATAATGCTATTCAAAAATTTTGAAAAACACTACAATTGGATATTATATACAAATTACTGAAATGTTTTAATGTAAAAAAATGGAGATATATACATTCAGAATTTGCCATATTTAAAAGTCTCTGAACTACTTACAACCTTAATCAGTTGGAAAATTGTATTTAATCCTAAATAGGTTGCTCTAAAAGCAAGGCCATATGATGGTATAATATATATATGTGTGTGTGTGTGTGTGTGTGTGTATATGTATATGTATATGTATATATACATAATTATATATTTATATATATACAAATTTCTCTCTCTCTATATATATATAAATTTCATTTTCACAAGAAGCACTTAGTTGCAGGAAGTATAAGAAAAATGCAGTATTGTGTATTGTTCCATACAGTTTAATATTCTGTCTCTGTTAAGAGCCAAGTCATGAGAGACTGTAATACATGTCCTCCATGATCTTTGTTTCACAGGTTTAGAGAGACACTCTGAATACCTCTCACATTCTTTACCATCACTTTTCCTTTCAGAGCCTCAGTTTACTCACCTGTAAACTTGTATTATAGGTATTGTATTAACCTGTATTAACAGGTATTGTATAAACCTGTATTAACCCCACTGGGTTAATAATATATGTATTGCATTTGTCAATGTGTTTTACAGCACTTTGCAACCCTTTAAGTGCTATACAAAGGCAAGTTATTATTATTTCCTGATTCTTGAGCACTTTTCCTACTAATTCAATTCAACAAGCATTTCTTACGTGCCTACTATGCACAAAACACTGTGCTAGGTACTATGGCACCATTCCTTAACATTAGGCAGGATTCTGTAATATAAATAATTGAGGTATCCACTGTGGTAAAAGTTGGATTAACTGGAACAATGGAAGATCAGATGATATGAGTCGATACAAAATTCTGATTAAATAATTAAATACGTTTATGTATGGGAGGTCTGTTATGGCTCATTTACTAAGAATGTCAGTGGTATCCCTCAACCTATGAAATCAAAATCATGAAGGGCAGCTACCATGATCTCTCATCACATGACCCTTATGAGAGACATCCTTCTGGCAGAATGTGGGAGATGCTTATGGTGAAAGCAGCTGAAGTATCAAAAGGAAAGTCCAAGGCTAGGTTGGAGACAATTTGTACTGACTTGCAAGAGCTGACTGATTGACATTTACTAACATATTTACTACACCTCTGGGAAAGCTCTATAGGATGAGCAGCACCACTTCCTATGCAGTCACTTTCCTGAATTCTCTTTTAGTGGCAATGTACCCATTGCTACCAAGGTAGGAGATATAATCCTAGCATGGGGAAAGCTGATCATCTGATTTTTCATAGCTCCTCAGCACCTGACAGCCATGGCCACTTAAATCGGAGACCATCAGGGCTTAAAAGTGCTTTAACAACATAAAATCCAGCTCCCTCACTTTACAGATGAGGCAACTGGACCCAAGACAGATAAAGCAATTTGCCCTGGCTTATACAAGTTCACGTCAAAACTAGGACTTGAACCCAGGCTCAAGACTCTTAACTCCATGTTTTTTTCCAATGTACCATGCTGCTTCTCAGTATTCTATTTTGGCAATAAGCAGTGATGATTAATTGTTGGCTGCCATGAACAGATGAATTACTATCTATTCCTCTAAACAGAGAAGTAAGGACTTCTAGTCTCCTCTTAGTATAACATGCTAGTGACTAATTCGCAGTAGAGACAGGCAATAATCTCTTCTTACCTCTTCTTGAAAAAGAATTCTATGTGCTCCATTACAGAAAGCATTACTCACAGTAACCAGAATGAACACTTATTGTGGAGGATTAACTGAAATGTTTGATTGCAAAGCATTCCCACTGGCAAGAGGACACATAACTCAGCTTTTACTGTATATGTAAAAACCATTTATCAATTTACCTTTATGTGTGTTTAAAAAGTAATTTCTTATTAGTTATTGCAAATATGTATCTTTAAAAAAAAAAAGCTGTTGAGTGTAGGGTGATAACTGGGCATGGACCATGATTAAATGACAATGAGACACTGAATTTAGGGCTAGATAGGACCTTATAGATGATGATAATCCAAAGTGTGAGAGATGATCTCTCGGAAGTGAAGCCTCCTCAAAGGGTTAATAGTTTTTGTTAACAGTTCTCACAAAAGGCAGCAATTAGGAGATCACTGGTCATTTGGAGAGAGATAAGGTCAGAAGCCAGATAGTAAGAAGAGTGGGAGGAGGGAGATTGGAGGCACCTGTTGTAGATGGCCTTCTCAAGGAATTTAATTGTACTGGTGAAACACACTCCCTTCTGACCTTGTCAAAACCCCCCTACTCAGTACGTAGCAGAAAGAATAGAATAGCCCTACCCCCAACGTAAAACCCTTGCAAGACTTCCCGCCTCTTCTTGTTTCCAGGCAAACTTGTGTACTGTGTTGCTAGGGAAGATTTCTGTGAATAGATTGTGCCTCCTGAAGCCCAGCCAATGGGATAAAGGGGAAGGGGATTTGGCAGGAGGAGCTCGTGTTATAATAAGCCTTGCTTTTTGTTCCGGTACTTGTCCTCCCTGGCTAGCACCTTTAGGGCGACTAGGGGTGGCACCCTTTCTCATGAGAAAACAATAAACTCCTTTCTGCTTTCAAGGTAAGTAAGTCTTTGTTTTGAATTTGAGTAGTGGTCTCTGTCCCACACAAAAGGAAGGTAAAGTTGCCTACTTAATTTTGGGTTTACTGGCTAGATTTCTCTCTCAAAGACCAAGCCTTAAACCCAATTCACTCTGGAGCTCATAGATTAGACAATGGGTCTCTGCCTAAGCACCACTTAATGATTATTTTTTGGGCCCTCCTAGATCAGAGTGAATGTACTTAGCAACTGTTTCTCTTTTGGCTAGCAACACTGAGGGTCTTCCCTTCCCAGTTTGATTTTTTTTTTGTTATTCAAGGGGCCATCCCTTGACTCTCTTCTTAAAGAGGTCTATTCACTGAAGGGGCATTGCCTCACTGGAAGTGAGAACCTGAAAAGATCTTAGCTTAAAAGGGCCAGGGTCTCTCATTGCATCCTGAGCCTTCTTCAGTCTTTCTGATGAATACCTGGCCACTGGACTGAGATGGCTCTGGAGGAGAAAGTGAGGCTGGTGACCTTGCACTGCCCTCCCTCAAAACAAAGTCAATTGCAAGTCATGTCATCATCTCCCTGATGTCATTGTGCTCTTCCAGAATTAAGGACAAAACACAATATAAACACACAACAATTTCACAGATGAGGAAATTTACATAGATATAGGGTGATAACCAGAGTCTCTCAGTTTCTGGGACAGTGCTCTTTCTACTTTGCCCCAAATAGTCACCTAATGGAGGCAACTAGAGGTAAAAGCATAGTCCAGAGGTAGAATAAGTATGCCCTCTAACATATACCTCACACTTTATAAAGTGACAGGAATACCACAGATATATTCTTAGGGAATCAATCCCCATTCTGTTACAATGATATGTAGTGTATTTTGCATCCATTTTACATAACATCAGATAAGCCTGAATTCAACTTAAACGACATTTGTTGTTGCTTAGTCGTTCAGTCGTGTGTGACTTTTCATGATCCCATAGACCATACTGATCATGGGGTTTTCTTGGCTAAGATACTGGAGTAGTTTCCATTTCCTTCTCCAGAAGTTGTCATTTAGTTGCTACTAAGATCAATCATTACTGAATTTTGTAGAGATATACCAAAAGGTTATAAGCAAAATGTGAGACTGATAAGCTTAAAACTTACTATGTTCCATAGTCCATCATTAATAATTTTGCCACCACTTGTAACTTTAGTCCCATGTTCATTTTTGAATTGAATTTCAATCCTCCCATCACGAAGGGCAAGCAGGAACCATGCTGAGTGATCAAGGGATTCTGCATAGAGTATAACACCTTCTGAGTCATAGGTCCGAAAATCAAATTCAGCTGAAAATCTAACAGTGGAAGGAGAGATATTACTCAACATGCAAAATTTTGGAAGGCTTAGTACATAACTCTTAATTATATTGGCAAATGGTTCAATGGTACTGGTTCAAAAGAGAAACTAATTATCTAGTCCCTTGGAATTTTTTTTTTTTTAATTAAAGGGGCCATCCCTTGACTCACTTCTTAAAGAGGCCTATTCACTGATGGGGCATTGTACCTAACACAGTACCTGTCATATCAATCAATAAATATTAAGCTTTTGCTGTGTGCCAGTTACTGTGTATACTGTACTGAGGCTATGTATATAGAGAATGAAACTATCCCTGTTCACAAAGAGTATACATTCTAATGGCAGAGACAAGTACATATAAAATTGCATACAGAATAAATATTAAAAAAATATGAATCTATTTAAAGTATATAGACAAGGTAGCTTTGGAAGGAGGACATTAGCAGATGGGGAAATCAGCAAAGGCTTCATGAAAATGATGATTAAGTTGCATGTTAAAGAAAGAGAGGGATTTTGTGAAGTGGAGGTAAGGAGGTAGTGCATTTAATGCATGTGAAATGGCCAGTACAAATACGGATGGAGCGATGAGTATGGAGAACAGACAGAAGTTCAGTTTGGCTGGATCACAGAATGCAGGCGGGAAAGAGAATTATGTCCAATGAGACTAGAAAGATAGGTTAAAGACAGCTTGTGTAGAGCTTGGAAAGCTTAACAAAGGAGTTTTATTTTGTCCCAGAGGCAACAGGAAGCCACTGGAGTTGACTGATAGAAGAGTCACATGGTGGGATCTGAGCTTAAGGAAATTTTCTTTGGCAGCAAATATATGATGAATTGGAATGACAAGACATTTAAAATAATTGCAAGGTTATTGGAATAATCTAAGCAAGAAATTATGAGGGCCCAAACCAAGATGATAGCTGTGTAAGTGGACAGAAGTCATATAGGAAAGATGTTGTGAAGGCGGAAACATCAAAATTTTGCAACTAATTGGAGATGTAGGAGACGGAAAGATGGTGGCACTTTCAACAAAAATAGGGGAGTTTAGAAAAAGGGAGGGTTTGGGTAAAAGATAATGAGTTCAATTCTAGATATTTTGAGTTTAAGATGTCCCCTGAACACGCAATTTGACATGCCCAATAGAAAGTTGGTGATGCGAAATTCAAAAGGAGATACTAGGCCTAAATATATAGATCTGGGAGTCATCTGCATAAAGATAATTATAAAACCCAGTAGAGCTTATGTGATTACCAAAAACAAACAAACAAACAAACAAACAAAACAAAAAAAAACAAGTAGAGAAGGGCAAGAGCCCTAGAAAAGAATCTTAGGGAAAAACCATGTATTTCTGGATGACAGATCAGTAGAAGAGACCTCAAAAGAGTGGTCAGACAAGTAGGAGGCAAACCAGAAGAGGGTAGTATCATGAAAACAGAGAGAAAAGCGTATCCAAAGAGCTTAGTGATCAACAGTGTGAAATGCAGCATATAGATAGGCTGAGTTCTAGTAATAAAAAAAGACCTCATTGGACCAAGCAATTAAGAAATCACTGGTAATCTTGCAGAAAGCAGTTTCAGTTGCATAAGAGGCCACATCAGAAGCCGTATCATATCACATTTCTGTAATGAAATACTTTATGTTTTCTTTGTAGTTCCTTATTTGTTATGTGTTAGAATCTACAAACACCCAACATGTTGCATTTCCCAGTGTCCTCTGAATGATGGTCATTTTTAATTCTTGGGAAACCATATTGTTGTTATTTAAATGAGGCCTTTGTTCAGGAAGATGTTCGCAGTTGTGTCTTACATATAAAATAAAGTATACAATAATTCTAAAGTTAGAGATAGAATGAACTTTTTTTTTTCCATAGTCCTTTGGCAAGATTCTTATAACTGTGTAAAGGTTATGCTGATCATAGTTTGCAAAGGGTTTCTTGGGACTTGAAGATGATGAGAGTTTAAATCAGGATTTTGGTATATTGTCATTTGCTTCAAAATATTACCAAAAGACTAAAAGAGAAGTAATTCTCAACTTGTCTTTACAACTTAAATACTTTAAGGGACCCGTGAGTTGTTTCCCTAACTGAATGGAACTATAGAATCCAGGTCTAAGAGCTTCTCTGGAGGCATTCTCTGGTTTAGCCTTCCTACCTTACAATATAATAAGATGAGAGTACTGCTCTTGGGAGCTCTAGTCACCAGAGAGAAATATTCTACAGCACCCATGAAGGTGATTCTTCTATTATTGCCCCACTACATTCCTACTATAAAATGACATTCTTGAGGAGGGCAGCCACAGCTATAACAAAAAGTACTCTTCCCCAGCAGTCACTGAAGGCCCACCCTGAAAATATATTCCAATGATATCCTGGAAGTAGGAGGAACCTGGAAAGGCTAGCTAGGTTTCCCAACAGATTTTCAAGAGGAGGGTTCAAATGAGAAGAAAGAGATATTGCTCTCCAATACCACAAGATGTTTTTACTTGGTATCCTTTTCAACATTAAAACTGCACAAAAATAGTTTTTTAAAAGTCCAAAAGTGTCCATAGATAAGTAAGGTGGACAGTTAACAACATGGTAGGATTTATACGTGAGCCCAGAATTTTTAAAAATCATTTTGCTTGGGGAAAAAAGGCAAATTGTGATTCTCTTACATAACCCTTTAAATATTTTTCTGAATCAGAGTAGTGTCTGGTCAAAAACCAAATTTGTGTGCACTTAAATTCTTCCAGAGGTTCTTTGTCTTGTGAAGAGAATTTTCTTTGCAAAATCATACTAAAATGACAGTTCAAAGAGTCCTCTTTTGGAAAAATATCTCCCTGGAAATCACCAACGTCTTGATCTATCAAAAAAGATGGCAGTTAATCGTTTCTCAGGCATTCTGTACTGATGGCTAGATTACAAATGTGTACAACATGGAAGGGAAAGGAAAAGAAGATTTTTTTCTTAAAAATGGAAGTGATGCCTTTAGACAAGAAAAAGAAATAGGAGGAAAATATTTCCTCAGTGAACTCAGATCCACAAACAGATGATCAAATCGTCATGAACTATCAAAAGGAATGCCCCCAAAAGAATATTTCAGCAGTGAGTTTTTCTATTCTCTTGACAGCATGAGAAATATTTTCTCCCTCAAGATAGCACTGTAGGGTACCATTGTGCTCTAACATGTAAAAAAAGGCAAATCACACTATTTAGAAGAGGAAAACAAAATTCAACTCAATTCAATAATTAAGCACCTACTGTAGGAAATGCTGAATTTAGGGTCAGGAGCTGGGTTCTAATGCTAGTTCTGTCATTTATTAGCTGTGTAAACTTAGCCAAATCACTTAAACTTTCTGGACCTCAGTTGAACTAGATGATCTCTAAGGTCCCTTCTAGCTCTAAAGATATGATACGTGATCCTACAAAAAATCTAAACAAAACAGTTTGTGCTCTCAAGGAGCTTACATTCTACTTGGGGATAACATATGTACAGAGGAGTGAATAGTGAATTCAAGGTAGTTCGAGGAGGTACAGAGTGTTAACTACGGGTGGAAATGTGGGAAGAGGATCAGGGAAAGCTTCATGGAAGAGACAATATCTGAGCTGATCCTAGAAAGAAGATAGGGATTCTGAAAGTCATGGATGAGAAAGAAATGTGTTTCAGACTTGGGAGAGAGTTTGTGCAAATACATAGATACAGGAGATGGAATATATGACTTGGGAAACAGCTAGTAGTCCAGTCTGGTTGGAATGAGTTGGGTGAGGAGAGGTGAAGAAAAACAGAGATGCAGAGACAGACAGAGATACAGGGAGAGACACAGACCGACAGACAAAGACAAAGTCGGAGATGACAGAAAGAAACAGAGATAGAGAGACATACAGAGAGGTAAAGATAGAGGAAGACAGAGACAGAAAAAAGAAAACAGAGAAACAGAGAGAGACAGGAGGCAGAGAAGAGAAAGAAGCAAAGACAGATTTTTGGTTAGATGTTTTACTGTCTGATAAAAATGCCCAGATTTTATAGGCTTATATATATATATATATATATATATATATATATATATATA
>NW_020944200.1:710095-941561 GCF_900497805.2 Vombatus ursinus | reverse complement strand
TATATATATATATATATATATATATATATATATATATATATATATACTTAAGTATACATACACACACACAGACACACACACAGACACACACACAGACACACACACAGACACAGAGACACACACACACACACACACACACACACACACACACCCCACCACCACCAAAACGGTTGTTGGGTATCTCAAACTCAATATGTCTAAAACAGAACTCATTAATTTTTCCCCCAAGACCTCTCTACTTCTGAATTTCCCAATTACTGTCAAGGGTACCACCATTTTCATAGTCACCCAGGCTCATAAACTACATGTCATCCTCTACTCCTTATTCTCAGTCACCCCTTGTATTCAGTATTTTCATTTCTAACTTTCACAACATTTCATGTACATGTCCCCTTCTCTCAAATCATATAGCTATAACCCAAGTTTAGGCCTTCATCCTCTCTCACTTACACTATTACAACAGCCTTTCAAACACTCTCCTTGCCTTAGTATCAGTATCAAAGAGAAATTCCTTTTTTTTTTTTTGACATTTAAGGTTCTTCATATCTGAGCCCTTCCTAACCTTCCTAACCTTCCTAGCCTTCTTCCTCTCCCCGATCCAGTGACATTGGCTTACTTGCATATTATGTACTCCCATCTCTGTACCTGCACACTGACTATCCCCCATGTCTGGAATGCTCTATTGCCCCCTCGCTTCCCTTATTGCCTTCACAACTTAGCTCCAATCTTCTCAGATTATTTGCATATGTAGCATATATGTATGTATATAACTAGATGATGATAATACCTAGCATTTATATAGCACCTCCTATTGATCAGGCATTTCCCTAAGTGGTTTACATATCTTGACACTTCAGATGAACAATGTGAACTACTTTAAAAATTCTCCCAGGTAAATATACATTCAGGCAGTGGGAAACTACTAGAAGAGAAGGGGAAGCAGACAGTGTAAGAAACTAAAGTAGATATGGGGAAGGCCAGATCAAAATTATTTTAAAAGTCGTAACTAGTTTTGGAATTTTTAATTATACGAATGCATCACAGAATTGATTTAATTTTCCTTTCTATAAGACTTCTTTCTAATTGATTTGGCAATTCATGCAAACCAGTGTTTCTCCAACATTTCCTTTCTTTCTTCCTTGTTCTCTGACCTCTAGAAATGAATAGCTGAATCAGCTGCTCACCTGGTGATTTCTGGCAAACGAAATCTCAAGTACAAAACAGGGATCCCTACAAACTGTTCTGCCAGATAGAGTAATTCATAATTTTTTTCAAGGTTCAGAGGAAGACACAATGGAACAGGCTGGGAAAACACAAAGAAAAAAGCATTATGTTAGAAACCCCATGGATATGTAATGTTTCACAACTTCATTCTGGTCCACAGTGGGTTCTTTTGTTTGTTTGTTTGTTTGTTTTTGTCAAGTATACCCTGAATGATATACTTAAATAAGCTGAGATTCTCCTTGGGAGTCATAAAGTAATAGAATTCATACCCCAGTATGTCTCATCAGCCATTGCTTCTCAACATACCGCACTTTTATAATTAAAGTATTTCTCAATAGTTGTAACTCCTAATTTGCCCAGATATATTTCCTTTTCATGTCTCAATCCCAATAAAACCTACCTCAAGCATTCCTTTCCCCAATCTTGCCACTGCCTTAGCTCCAGGAAATATCTATTACTTTATTACCATTTTTATTTAAAGCACACTTTTAATCTGTATATCTCAAAGAGTTTTAAAAGTCAATTGTCAGGGCAGCTAGGTGGCGCAGTGGATACAGCACCAGCTCTGGAGTCAGGAGGACCTGAGTTCAAATTTGATATCAGACACTTGACACTATGCCTAGCCAAAAAAAAAAAATCAATTGTCTCATGCCATTCCAGCAAAGCAGATAACAATGCTAAACAAAGTATTTTAAGAAGTAGGGAACACAAGGGTATCAAAGGTCACATGGCAAACAAAGTACTAAGACTAACTAATAATGAGTAGAACCTGGAATGAAGGTGGTATTTCATATCTCTCACATCACATAACAGACTCATCTCTCAAACTTATTTTGAACTCAATTGTTCTTATCACAAGTGAGCAGAAAAAGATCTCCAGCTTATGGAACCATGTTTTTGAAACAATAGCTTTATTTGGTGGAATGAAGGAAGCTGTGACATTTTTCTGGTAATATTTAACAAATGGCATTAGATTTGCAGAAGTGGACATAAGTATTTGGTTTTAGGATTCCAACCAATTACATTAGAGTTTTATTTTATAAAATTCTTAATATCAGTAGGAAGCATTACATGAGTGATACACTCAAATCTTCATCTGAGGTGGTTCAGAAATAAAATTACTGAAATGTTTTGTTAGCTATTTGAGTCAATATAGATTTACTCTGTTTATATTTGTATAAAAATGCTCAGGGTTATCTACAATTTATCCCATATCTATTTTTTTTTCACAGTTATTTGCACATTGTTTCTCCCATTAGACTGTGAGCTCACTGGGAACAAAGGCTATTTTTTTGCTTTTCTCCATATCCTCTCTAGGTAAAAATGGTTGGGGTTTTTTGGGACCAGATTTGGGACAGCTAGATGGCACAATGGATAAAGTACTAAGCCTGGAGTCAGGAAGGCCTGAATTCAAATCCCACTGTTAAGGTTTAGAGTTGGGAGAGCTGGTTCAGGTATGAAAGAATTCACTTAGACCTTCTCTGTAGTCATTGGGAGCTTTATTTCATCAAAGCGCATGGGCCTGAGATTAGCAAAAGAGCTAAACAAAGGCCCTGATGTAGGAAAGGACCCAGACTTATATAGACAGAAAGCTATACAGCCTATAGGATAATGGTATATTTTTAGGAAAATGGTTGTCAAGATAAGGAAAAATTGTCATGACACAGGATGAGGAAGAGGATGACAGAATATGGAACACAGGATAAGGGAGGCAAAGGAAATTCTTTTGGTGCAAGTTGTATGGCATTTCAAGATAGGGGAAAGAGACTCTAGGATGCCCTCAAGTCCAGGAGGGGCCTCACAAGGTGCTGGAAAAACAACCCTTAATTAAAATTTGTTTCTTTAAAAAGCTTTTTAGCTTTTAGGGCACTGTATGTCTTCTGCTTCACCATTTCAGCCAATTAAGAACAGCTATGTGACCCAGGTCACTTAATCTCCGTTTGCCTCAGTTTCCGCATCTGTAAAATGGGGATAATAATAAGTGCAGCGCCTACCTCCCAGGGCTGTTGTGAGGATCAAATAAGGTGGTATTGTAAAATGCTTAGCACAGTGTGGAACATTGTAGCTGCTATATAAATGCTAGCTATTATTATTTAATTGGATTATAGAACTCCCAGTGAGGAAACTTCCTCTACTACTGTGGATCAACAACTGCTCTGCAGCTTATACTCTTAGAGAGTTATCTGGGCACTTTCAGGTTAAGTTGCTTGCCCAGCGGCACACAGTCTTTTTGCAGGGATTATGGATTTTAGAGCAGGAAGAGGGCTTAGAAATCATCTAGTCCAACCCCCAAATCAGGCAACAGAGGACCAGGGATGATAAGTGACTAGCCTACAATTATACAGGTAGTGCCATAGCCTGTACTCAAACTCAGGTCCTTTGATCCCAAATCCAACACTGTTTCCACTGTTTTCCACAGGAATTGAACTCAGGTCTTGCTGCTCCTCAAGCTGTCTACTCACTATGCAACATTACCTGAAGGCAATATATAAGCATAAAAATGCTAATATGTTAAATACACTAATAAAAATGCTAATTATCTGGGTGCTAATTTTTAGAATTATAAGCTTTGTCTTATATATAAAAAATTTCAATTCAGCATATTGCCAAATTTCAATTTTACTTGAGTGTGAGGAAAATAGACTTTATTTTAACTAAGATTTGTGTTATTCTACAGATCTTACAATAATGTCTTTAAACACATGCTATTATTAATAAAGGAAAAATTCGTACCTATACCCATTCTACCACCAAAGGAAATGGTTTAAACCATAAGCCTCCTGAATCTCAAGTCTCATTAACTAAAAACAAGTACAGAATGCATGGATCAGTACAATAGCCCTCCTTGACCTTTATATACCAAAGTCTCAGTAAACAGTCAAAGACTGTTTCCACTTGAAGTTGAACATTTTTCAAGCATCCACAAGCCTGTGGAATGAATGAGTCTGTTTAAATTCAGATAAAGGATACCAGTCACTGAAAAATGCTTTCACTGAAGTCTCTTCATGGATGCTTGTTTCTCTCACAAGAAACGGCAATTTTAAATCCTTCTGGTTCCTGTAGTGATTTTGCTAGACTGTAATTCTCTACCAATGATATGGAGATAGTATTCCACACTACCCTTGGAAAAACTCTTATGTTGCAGGGTCTTAGGGTCAACCCTCTTGATATAGAGTCTAACTTTTAAAAAAAGACCATGACTAAGAGTCAGTTTCGGTGCACAGCCGTTGTAATGGGCATACTGCCACTTTCCTGACATGTTTCTGCTGTCCAAGAAGGAAAGAAACAACATTTGTTAAGCACCTACTATATGCCATGAACTGTGTTACGTACTTTTACCATTTTTATCTCATTTGATCTTTACAACAATTGTGAGAAGTGGGTACTATTATTAGCCCCATTTTACAATGGAAGAATCCAAGACAGACAAAGGTTAAGTGACCTGCCCAGGGTCACACAGTTAGTGAATATCTGAGGTCACATTTGAACTCACATCTTCCTGATTCCAGGGGCCAGCACTCTATCTACTATACCAGCTAGTATAGAAAGAACTTCTAGGAAGAAGTTTGGCCACTTGAGAAAAAGGACAATAGAGGGATGGAATTAGCATTTGGTGATTTTTACCTCACAATTCTTCTGATCTTGAGTAAGCCTAAATCCTTTCTTCCCATCACAATAGCACGAATATCCTCCAGGGTGATTGACACAAAGTTGAGCACATATGTTTTCTGCACATTCATCCACATCTAGGGTAAAACAGAATACATACTTGAGAACTCGATGTTCAGTTCAAGGTTTTTACTATTAGAAATAAATGATACTATTTCTCCAATGAAACAAAACAAACGCTTCTATCAGATACTGGTTATGGGGGTAGAAGATGACAATTTTTTTTAACGTTTGCCTCTGTAAATTAGAATGATTCATTACAATATATTTCCCTCTTGTTTATTAATTTCAAACAAAGAGTTAGGGCCTAAGTAAATACATGTAATGACTGCTCCACAGTTCTTAAACTTATTATCTCATTTTTTCATGGGGAAATTGAGGTAGGGAAAACAGAACAGATGATGCTAAAATGTGTAGGGATGTTAGGAGTACTAATCCTATGGAGCTGTCTCCCAATTTTGTGTTAGGAGGACAAGAAAAATAACACTTATTAAAACTAAATGTTAATGGGTTATTTACATCATAATATGAGAAATTATTTTTATGAGATTATTCATTGATAGTTAAGATACATTTAAAAACAAAGCTACGAACATTAGACTTCAAATATAACATTAATTGCAAAAACATTGAATTTAAGATAAAGTACATCTCTCTTTCCCTCTCTCATTCCGAACTTCATTTCTTTCTCCCTTCTACTCCAGGACTGCAGAGAATCGATACTATTTGTTTTAAAGTTTTTTTTTTTTTTGTTGTTGTTGTTGTTTTGGCTAGGCAATGGGGTTAAGTGACTTGCCCAGGGTCACGCAGCTAGTAAGTGTTATGTGTCTGAGGCCAGATTTGTCTAAAGTTACATCACATACCAAAGGGTTTGGACTGCAGTGTGCTGTCACAAGATTAATGACTACTACAATCTAGGTCATACCTTTGAAGCCTTCTTTTATTTTCCTAGGCATATCTGTTGCCAAAAGCCAAAGTAGCCTGATAACCAGATGTTTCAGGACACTGACACATAGCATTTTAATCTAAAAAACACCTTGCTTGACTAAAACTCCACAGATACTTTCAAAATATTTATAAGATTCATGATAGTATTAATATAGTGAGTTTGTCAATGTTACTGAGAAATGGGGCCACCTGGTCCCTTTTATATTGCTTCCAAGTTGATTTCCATGACAACCAAAGGGAATTATAAGAACTGAAAGAAATTCCTTCTCCGCAGTTCTACCCATTATTTATGCAGTTTTGCTACAAAGAATCCTTGTGATGATATGAAAGGGATCCAGACTTGTGACCCAGAGATTCGATAATACTTCAAAAGGAACTTCACAGGACAACTAAAACAAGAGTTTAAATAGGGGGTCAATGAGCCTTAGCTGGGGAAAAGGAATTCAAAAGACAGACTCAAACATGTCAAAGGGCTTCTTTGCTTAGCTGACTGGGTACAGATGACTAGAGTTTGCAACGCTAAAGAGCTAAAGATTGATTCTGGACTATCTAGCTTAAGAGCTAGCAGACCTCTCCCACTATGGGGAAGAAATCATAAAACAACTGAATATAATTTGGTGCCCGCAAAGAATAATACACTGGAGATACCCAGTAGGGGCATTAAAATGACATCATCAGTTCTATAGCACTGGAGTTGTGAGTTGCCCCAGCCATACATGTTTCTTGGTCATAAGTATTCCATATATGTGTGTGTGTGTATACATACACATATACATATATGAAATTTCATTTTCTGGGCATTCATATTCCCCATGTGAGTCCTCTCCCTAAGTGAAGTGGTAGATCGCGGAAGAGTGTACTTTTGTGTCTATGGGTATCTCTTATCATTTATTTTGACATAATGTTTCATTAAATGTTTATTTGGTTTGAACTAGTGTGTCCTCTTCTTGACCTGGTAAAATTAAAGACACTGATTAGGGCTCATTTGCCATTATTTTGAGCAGATACTGATCCACAAAATGCCTTGGACCTGGAGTAGCTTGCTGGATACTTATGTATTAGGGAGACTTGGGATGCTATACTACTATAGGCTGAATGTTGTTACATAGGACTATCCCAATAATTTTGCTGTGCTGTGCTACAATGTTCTACATCTATTACTTGAAGTGGGGCAAGTTCTTTGATTATAAAAAAGATTTTGTTCTAATGATACTCATAACAGGGTTTAGCCTGCATCCTCATTCAATAAGAAAAGCTGATTTATTTAATAGTATACATGAAATCATTAGAAAAACTATGACTATAACCCAGTCCTACAACTTTACCTTCACATTCCATTGCCATGGGGTTGTATCTGTAGCCTTTGGGACATTCACATTCATAGTCCCCTGGGGTGTTCTTGCACGAGGCTGTCCCACAGACTTTTGATGACAAAGCACATTCATTCACATCTGTAAATGATACCAAAATCTACATATTACAAACAAAAATCATGCTAGAAGATGCCAGTGAACTATATAAATCAATCTGCATTTATGATCTGCCTTTGCTGGCTCTATCGTGAATTTACAGAATTGAAAAAAAATGTTCTGGGCTAAAGGTATTATTTTACACCATGATGACCATCCTTCTCTTCTTCTTAGATTTAGCACAGACATAGATAAAGGTTTTAAATTACATTTTTACTGCCTTTACATAATTAAGGAAAAGGAAAAAAAAATTTTTCTGCTTCCTTTTCTAGTAGGAGACAAAATATAAATTGATCTGAAGGGAGAGAATCAACCAGGTTTCAGATAGTGTTTGCTTTCCAAACATAGATTTTCAAATGAATATTTGTCAATGATACAAAACAGTAAGGAAAATGAATCATATGGTTCATCTGTTTTACATGGATGAACACTTTGTTCTTTTGCTCCAGTTAGTCTACATTCGTTGCTCTCTGGAGTTACGATATGCGTGGATAAAATCAATTACCATTGAGATTAAGATACTGCTTTATGTTGTAACAACTTGTAATTTATTCAATATCAATTATCATTTAAACTTCCGTTCTAGAAACTTTAGGATTGTATGATATGTATAGGTAAGGTAGGAAATGAAGCATCAATGACAGCTAGTTGCTGGATAATGAGATATGAGGAAACCCACACACATGCCTGTGAAATAAGAAGGGAGAGAGAAAGGAGTGAGTGAATTTTTCTCATCTGTACAATATGAGGGAAAAATGTAAACCATCATGGAAAAAAGATTATACTTTCTCTTGTGAAAGATCACAAATAACAAAAATGAATCAAATTTATTATTTTTCTGGATTAGTTCTAAAAATTATAAAAGTATAAAATGAATCTGACTGGGTTAGGCCAGTAACACATCTAGCGTGGTAATCTATTTCTAATGGTGGTCTCAAAGTAGGTTAAATGAAAAATTAAAAGGGATTTTAAAAACAGCAAAATTCTAGTGTTTGACATACTTTCATTTTATCCACCTTTATATTTTTAGGTAGTTATACATGCATACATACATACATACATACATACATATGGATGGATATCCACGAATGATTTTGCCATTATTCACAATAACTCAGAACAGTGGTGTGAATAATCCAAAACAGAAAATTATTTAAAAATAAATTCTATTTGACTTTGGTAAGTAGTCAGAAACATGACCCAACACACTTGCATATATGTATACTCATACATGCTTATCTCCCTGTTCCCCTCCTCAACCTCATTCTGGTTTAGCTCTACTAATTTGGAACTATAAAGGAGAAGAGGTTACATATAATCCACCACAATGGATAATTTATTTATAGATAATCCAAAACTGACCCTATAACCATTATCAGTGAAATCAGTCAGCAGGGACATATCAAGAACATATTAAGCACCTATGAGAAATATGCAGCCAGGTAGCCTTCATTTGAGATCTTGTTTTTCACCATCCCCCAACCACTTATTAAGGAAATTTCCATTTTCCTTCTCACAGAACAGGCTTGAGCCTCCATTTAGTTCACTGGGATGGAATAAAGAGTTCCATCCCCTGCCTCTCCTTCACTGAGAACAGAGAAATCCCTAAATGTCTCTAGCTATACGGTTGCTCCATCTCTCAAGAGATATGCATCCTCCAGATTACTTTTGTTGTGACTGTGGTCAATTTTCCAGCCACTTCCTGGCTATATCTATGTTTTGCGGGCATTCTAACCTCCACCTTCAGTGGAAACTCAAGTTCCCCTGAGCTTTGGTTGAGCATTTGCCTCTCCTTACCTGGACCACACCCACTATGGTACTTCCTAGGTCACTTCCCTATGACGGTATATGTTTCCCTACTCTTTTCCCTTGCATTCTAACTCTAAGACTGAGACCAGTAATTTAATGAACACTATTATTCCTGATAAGCACATGTTAATCAATTGCATCATTACTCCAATCAACATTCCCTCTTATTCGCTGTCTGAAATATCCCTGACTAAAATTCCTGAATATATACTGTATTTCCGATTAGAACATAAACTAGGAGGGCAGAGACTATCATGATGGTTTGCAGTTGTATGCCCAATACTAGTACATAGTAAGTGCTTACTTAAGAAGTGCTTTTTTCACTCATTTATTAACATGTTCAGCTTTACAAAGCAGCACTTAAGTAGCTCATAGGAAATGTGAGATGTGCAAATTTAGAGAATGCACCCCAAATATTCACATAGATTATTTGTGCCTGACCTGTGGTAGAACATTCTGAGCTCATTTTGGTCTTATCAGTCACAGTCAGACACTGTAACTTGACTCTAGCATAGTGATGTCATTTTGTTCCTCTTCGAGAACAGAAGACAACAACCAATGTTCAGCCTTAGTGGATACATCAAGATACGTCACCTTCATTCTCACATCCCCATGTCTACAGAATAGGAATGAGGAAGGTCAACACCACAACTCAAATATTGTGAAGTTCCCAATTTATTCAACTTCTATCTGCTAGCCATAATTCCTGTAGGCAGTGCCTAGTAAGATAAAGTCAGTAATGAGCCAGTAGGGTATGTACTTTAAAATTAAAAAAAAAAAAAGGTAAACTTCATGCTATAAAAAGATCGTTCAAAGCTTTTTTAAAGTAAAGAAATACTAGAAATGTCCATGTATAAAGGTTTTCATATAAACCCCTCATTTCCATATTCACTTAATTGAAAATTATTTACTTGGCTAAATCTGAGATGAAATGTAATCATTATTAGGCATTAAAACAGAAGTCTACAGTCCAACTTGTAAATTAAAAAAAATCAATATATAAAATTGCTTGGGTTAAAATATAACAGAGGATAAAATTTGAACCATTTGTTATTTCCCATTTATTTTCCAGACCTACACTGACACCTAACATCAGCAAAAAGTGCTTATTCCTTTATTTGTCAGACACTCATTTCTGACATGGATCTTGGTAACTTTATTTTAGTCTCTTTGATTACAGGCCATTTGATTCCAAGCTTATACACATCTTGGCTAAGACCTCATTTTGATGTTTTTATACATATTCTCTTAACTGTTTTGTATCTCCTCAGTTAACTGTCATGAAGGAAAAGCCGTATGTTAACGAAGTTCATATAAGCATGTGTTCTGATCACTAGGGATATTAGTACTTAAAGAAGATTTCTGCTTGATGGCTGATCAATATATATGTGTCTCACCTTGGGGGTTGAGAATAAGTTGATTTTTTACTAAAAAATATATTTACCCATTTTTTAATGAGAAAGATACTGTAATCTAATAAGCAAATGCCTATGAATATTTAATGAGTGAATTTATTTTATTTCCTTATTTAATGATAACTAATAATAACTCACATCTATATGTCTCTTTAAAGTTTCTGAGTGGAATACTTATTACAGCCAAGAGAATGAAGTTTGGTTTCAGCGACTATAATGATTATAATAGTCTGCCATTATAGTCTCAAATCAGTCCTCATACAGGCACTGAAGGAAAATGGCTTGGCCACAAATAGGACATTGGTTTAGAAGGGAAGATTCAACGCTCTAGATCATTTTAAGACCATTTAAAGCAATGCTTAAAACTAAATTTACTAAGCAATATAATACTACATGCTGCACTATATTATCTATTCTAAAGAATGGTTACAGCCTTGCTATAATGGTATAACATACTAGGGTTCTATAATCTGAGATTAACAGGAAGAAACTGGGAAAAATTCAGTTAACCTTTTTTATGGTTAATCCATGAATATGATTGAAAAATTAAAAAGTAAAACTTACTATATTATTCATTAAACCATTTCTTTTAACCATTTTATCAATAAAATAAACTAAATGAACTGTTACTAGTTGTTATAGGCAAAGATGAAACACAATTAATCTTCTCCCTATCCCAAATGAGCTTCTAAAGGCTCAATGAGCATGAATAAAATGTGGTTAGGCAATTTTTAATCTTCCCCAAACCAGATAATCCAAGCAGTCTGCTGGGAATAAATCATGGGGTTGGGAGGAGGGGAAACACTATAGAAGAGAGAAAGAGAAATAAAGTCTACCTTAGAATTTAAAAGAAAAAAGGAAGAAGAAGAAACAAATATGGTGCACAAAATAGTTAAAGGAACTGGCATTTTTATTTGGCCTGGGGATCAAGTCTTCAAGTACTTACATGACAGCATTACCAAATAATCATAGAATCATATAATTTTCAAATTAAAAGGGGTCTTAGAGGTCATCTGGTCTACTACCCTAATTTTACAGATGAGGAAACAGGTCCAGAGAAGTTAGATAACTGACCCAAGTCACACAGTGGCAAAGTAGAGAATAGAATGCAAGCTCCTGACTTCTCATCAGCCAATCAACACATATTTATTAAGCAACTATTATATTTGTCAGGCACTATGCTAGGTGCTAGGGATGCAAAACCAAAAATGAAATCATCCCTGCCCTCAAAGAACAGTCATGATCAACTCTCTTGTGAAAGTAGAATAATGGGAAATTAACTTGGGTTGCATCTCAAAAGATTTAGTTTAGGCATAGGGAATAAAAAATTCTTAAGGATGGTTATTAAATGGATTGGATTATTAAGGATGATTATGAATATTTCATCTAGGTATAGATGTTATATAATCAAATGATGCAATAATACTGTCAGGTTCTGGGACATCACGCAAGGACAACGTCAACCCTCTTTTTATAATTTCATACAGAAAACACCTCTTTATTCCTGGTGATCCTTACCTCTACAATCCTTTTTATCAGAAAGCAAATAGAAGCCACTCTCACAGGAACAGCGGTAGGTTCCAGGCAAATTTGTACAGATTTGACTACAACCTCCCTTTACGTAAGAGGGATCTTCACATTCATTGATATCTGAAAGAGAGGGGGAAAAGTGTTTTTAAAAAATCCATGATTTTGGGAATCTTTTTCCCTGAATCTTTTAGAGCTTTTTCAAATGGTTAATTCCTGTCATTTTGAGGGTATAGATTAAACATACCTTCTTCACACTTTGCTCCTTGCCATCCTGGTTTACAAACACAAGTGAATTGGGCTTGACCATCTATGCAGCGTTCGTAGCCAACTTCATTACAGGGGAGAGGACTGCACTGGTTTGGGATTGCTAGGAGAAACAGGCAACTTTGCAAATTAGCAAAAACAATCAAACAATCTCCAATAAAAATTATTAAAGCCTGTAAAAAATTTAAGAAATTCTCCCCATCTTTTTGGGGAAGTTTTCATAGAAATTTTTTTCATCATGTGCATTAGACAAATTCTTTATAGACTGATAGAGCTGGAAGAGACCTTAGTCCGAACCTCTTTTTGCAGAACAGACATAAGGTATATAATTGTATGCATTTTATATTTATATATATACATATACATGTGTATGCATATAAATATATCTACACAACTTAAAAATGATTACAGATAATTATTATGTAAAAATATTTTTTCTGGAAGGGAGATTATTTTAAACATTTATTTCCTTTTAAAGAAGGTTTTCTTCATTTTTAACACCACTGCTCATTTTTGTTGTCTTTCTCTACTTCCAATCTTAACATAATATACTATCTTTGCTATGATCCACTGCATTTGGAGGTTAATATTTTTTTGAAGCCTTGAATGTTTGATTCAGGAGATAATCTTTCCAACACAATGAAAGTCCAGTTGATTAGTAGATCCACCAAAAGCTTCTTTCTTTCTGGTAAGAGTGATTGAATGGCTTCCCAACAAAAACCAAAGAGAACTAAATTATAAGTGATTACAGCATGTGTTCATGTTTTATACAAACCATATTTGGGGGAAGAAGAGAATATTTGTAATAATACAATAGTTTTGCTTATTGCAATTACTAATTTTTTACTTATTAGAAATACAAACTGAGGATAATAAATTTGTTAGTTGCTCTTTCTTCCTGGAGTTGGCATTTAAAGTCAAATACATAGGGATGCCAGGGCAAAAAAGGATAGTTTTGGTAGATTCAAGTACTTTATCTGTGATTAATCATACTTGTGTTCCAAAAAAGCTGAATTTCCTTTTGTTTTCCTTTTGTCTTCTGGGTCTTGCCAAAGAAAGCTGCTCCTCCCAAAATATACCTATTTCTAAACCACTACGGAATGGAGAACAATTGATTTTCCTTACCTAAGTAATACCAGGACCCAGATTCAGAGAACCAGCACCCATATACAACTATAACAATAAGTGGTGGTTCAGGCTTTGATGAAGACCTTCAAGGAGGCTGAAGCACTAACTCTTGAGGCAAGCCATCTTACTTTTAGACAGCTCTAATTGTTAGAAAGTTTTTCCTGACATCAAGCATAAATTGGTCTCTTTTCAGCCTCTACCCATTGTTCCCAGTTCCTCTGTAGCCAAACAGAAAAAGCCTAATCCCTTCTCCACATGACAATCCTTCAAATACCTGGAAATAGTGATCATGTCCTCCTTGAGTCTTTTTTTTTCCCCCTCCAGGCCAAACATGCCCAGTTCTTTCAAGAGATCTTCATTCAACTCTCAGCTAACTTCAGCTAACTCTTCATTTTTCATCAGTAGTTCTGCTTCATCTGGACTCCTTGGAACACCATCCTCTCTCTCTTCATGGGAGAGTGTCCTTGCGTCCCTTCCACACTCCCTGCTTTTGGAGCTTCCCTGTGCATTGTCTGCACCCATTAGATCGTAAGCTCCTTTGAGGATAGAGACTGTCTTTTTCTTATCTGTACCCCAAGCACATAGTAGGCATTTAATAAATGTTTAATGAATTGAAATGAATCTGATGTGTACTCAAGGCCCTTGAACATCCTGCTTGCCCTTCTCTGAACACACTCTCCTACCTGTTTTTGTGCTTTTTAATTATGGCACTCTGAACTTAACACAATACTCCAGATGACAATCTAATAACAATGGGACTACCACTGCCCTATTGTGTGAGTGTGTGTTTAACACTAATTAGAATGAAGATGTATGGTTCCTTGAAGAATAGCATAAATAAATAGCCTTTATTAACACACAAATAGTGTAGGGGTTTATTTTCTGATTCAATAAGTGACTAATCTTATGATTAAAAAGTCATTCTATAAAGTAGAATCCCTTGAAATCCACTGTATTTATATAATTCCTTATATTGTGTAGAGCTCAAAGCACATCTGAAAAGTAAGTCATGCTTCACATGTGTAACTGATATTGCTTGCCTTCTTAATGGATTGGGGAGGTACAGGAGAGAGAGAAAGAATTTGGAACTCAAAATTTTAAAAATGAATGCTAAAAATACATTTTAAAAAGACTTTAAATACCCAAAAAGTAAGTTATGAATGTCTTTGCAATCCACCTTCAGCAAATATTATGGGTAAACTCAATATTTTAATGAAATAATCCCTCTTTTTGGGTGTCTTTTTAAAAAAAATAACATTTTATTTTTCTTTCAATTACATGTAAAAACAACTTTAAACATTTTTTTAAAGTTTTGAGTTCCAAATTCTATCACTCCTTCCCTCATTTTCCCTTTCCTTGAGATGGTAAATACTCTGATATGGGATATACATGTACAATCATATAAAACATTTCCATATTAGTCATTTTGTGCAAGAAGACAAAAGAAAGAAAAAGAAAGAAAGGAAGGAAAGAAGGAAAGAAGAAAGGAAGGAAGCAAGGAAAGAAGACTGAAAATAGTATGCTTCAGTCTGTTCAGACATCAGTTCTTTATCTGTGGGCAGACAGCATTTTTCATCATGAGTCCTTTGGGATTGTCTCGGATCACTGTATTGCTGAGAATGGCTAAGTCATTCACAATTATTCATTGTACGATGTTGCTGTTAATCTGTACAACATTCTCCTAGTTGTATTCATTTTACTATACATCAGTTCATGTAAGTCTTTTCAGGTTTTTCTGAAATCATCCTGCTTATCATTTCTTATAGTACAATAATATTCCATTATAATCATATACCACAGCTTGTTCAGACATTCCCCAACTGATGAACATCCCCTCAATTTCTAATTCTTAGCCACCACCAAAAGAGCTGCCATAAATATTTTTGCACAAATAGGTTCTTTCCTCCCTTTAAAAAAAATCTCTTTGGGATACATACATAGTAGTGACAATGCTGGGTTTTATAGTCCTTTGGTCATAGTTCCAAACAGATCTCCAGAATGGTTGGATCAGTTCACAACTCCACCAACAGTGCATTAATGTCCCAGTTTTCCTACATCCCCTCCAACATGTATCATTTTCCATTTTTGTCATATTAGCCAATCTGATAGGTATGGAGTGGTATGGAGTGGTGGTAACTCAGAGTTGTTTTAATTTGCATTTCTCTAATCAATAGTGATTAACAACATTTTTTTTCATATGATTTTTTTTTCATATGATTTCATAGCTTTGATTTCTTTGTCTGCAAACTGCCTGTTTATATCCTTTGGCCACTTATCAATTAGGGAATGGCTTGTATTCTTATAAATTTGACTCAGTTCTCTATTTTTTGAGAAGTGGGGCCTTTCTCAGAGACACTTGCATCTTCTAACTTTGATTGCACTGTTTTTATTTGTGCAAAACCTTTTTAATTTATATACTCAAAATTATCTATTTTACATTTTGTAATGCTCCTTATCTCTTGTTTGGTCCTAAATACTTCCCTTATCCATAGATCTGACAGGTAAAAATATTTCACGCTCTATGAATTAGTTTATGATATCACTTTTTATGTGTAAACTGTATACCCATTTTGACCTTATCTTGGTATACGACGTGAGATGTTGGTCTGTACCTAGTTTCTGCCATACTGTTTTTCAGTTTTCCCAGCAGGTTTTGTCAAAGAATGAGTTTTTGTTCCAAAAGGGGATCTTTGGGTATATCAAACACCACATTACAATGGTCATTTACTACAACGTATCGTGTACCTAATCCGTTCACTGATCCACCACTTTATTTCTTAGCCAGTACCAGATTGTTTTGATAATTACTGCTTTATAATATGGTCTGAGATCTGGTACAGCTAGACCATCTTCCTTCACTTTTTTTCACTGACTCCCTCGATATTCTTGACCTTTTGTTATGATTTTTTTCTAGCTCTATAAAAACTTTTGGCAGTTTGATTGGTATGTCACTGAATAAGTAAATTAATTTAGTAGAATTGTCATTTTTACTATATTGGCTCAGCCTACCCATGAGCAATTAATATTTTTACAATTATTTAGATCTGACTTTATTTATGTGGGAAGTGTTTTATAATTGTATTCATATGTCTTGACAGGTAGCCTCCTAAATATTTTCTATTTCTAAAGTTATATTAAATGAAATTTCTCTTTGTATCTCTTGCTGCTTGACTTTGTTAGTAATATACAGAAATGCTGATGATTTATGTGGGTTTATTTTGTATCCTGAAACTCTGCTAAAGTTGTTAATTATTTCAACTAGTTTTTTAGTTGATTCTTCAGGATTCTCTAAGTATACCATCATATCATCTCAAAAGAGTGATAGTTTTGTTTCCTCATTGCCTATTCTAATTCTTTCAATTTCTTTTTCTTATCTTATTGCTATAGTGTAATACTGAATAATAGTGGTGATAATGAACATCCTTGCTTCACCCCTAATTGTACTGGGGAGGTTTCTAGCTTATTTCCATTATAGATAATGTTTGCTGATGGTTTTAGACAGATATTATTTATTATTTTAAGGAAAGCTCCTGCTATTCCTATGCTCTCTAGTGTTTTTAAGGGAAAAGGGCGCTGTGTTGTGTCAAAAGTCTTTTCTGCATCTATTGAGATAATCGTATGATTTTTGCATTTGGTTTTGAGGTTTTTATGTCTCAACACATGGTCAATTTTTGTGTAGGTATCATGTACTGCTGAGAAAAAAGGTATATTCCTTTCTATTTCCATTCAGTTTTCTCCAAAGATCTATCATTATCTAAATTTTCTAGAATTCTATTCACCTCCTTAATTTCTTTATTTTTTGGTTAGATTTATCTGCTTCTGAGAGAGGAAAGTTGAGGTCCCCCACTAATATAGTTTTATTGTCTATTTCCTCCTGTTACTCATTTAACTTCTTTAAAAATTTAGATGCTATACCATTTGGTGCATATATGTTTAGTATTGCTATTACTTCATTGTCTATGATACCTTTTAGCAAGATAGTTTCTTTCCTTATCTCTTTTAATTAGGTCTATTTTTGCTTTTGCTTTGTCTGAGATCATGATAGCTACCCCCATCCTTTATTTTTATTTCAGCTGAATCATAACAGATTTTGTTCTAGCACCTTATCTTTACTCTATGTGTGTCTCTGTGCTTCAAATGTGTTCCTTGTAAACAACTTATTGTAGGATTTGTGTTTTTAATCCATTATGCTATTTCCTTCCTTTTTATGGGTAAGTTCACCCCATTCACATTTATAGTTATGATAACTAGCTGTGTAATTACCTCCATCCTATTTTTCCATTGGTTATCTTTTTCTCTCCCTTATCCTTTACCCTTCTCACAAGTGTTTTACTTCTGATCACCACCACCCCCAATCCACCCTCCCTTCTATCAATCTCCCCAACCTCCTTCTCTTATCCACATCTCTTTTTTTTTCTTTTACTATAAGATAGATTTCTATATACAACTGAGTGTGTATGTTATTCCCTCTTTCTGCCGATTGTGATGAGAGTAATGTTCAAGCCTTGCTGCCATTCTTATCCAGTCTTCTCCACTGTACCAGCTCTTTCATGCCTCTTTTGTGTGAGATAATTTACCCCATCCTATTTCCCTCTCTTCTCTTCTCCCAATGAAATCTTCCCTCTCACCCCTTAATTTTGCTCTTTTGGATATCATCCACCCCATCACAGTCATGTGGGCTGTGAGTTACAGTCAATAGGCTAAGAGCCTCCCTGTTGGCTTTTATGGGGACCAAAGCTTCTCTGCTGGATGGCCCTAGTGATGGGGCACTACTGCTGGCTGACCCTGGGAGTGGAGTGTCACTTCTGGCCAGCAGTGGGGGTGGGACATTGCTTGTGGCTGGTGCTGGGGGTTGGGCCTTGCTGTGCCGCTGGTATGGAACTACTGGCTTGCCTCAGATGCTACTGGCTTGTACAGGGGTGGGGACTTGCTGGTGGGTTGCCCTGAGGCTCAGAAACTGCTGAAGGCACCCTGGGGTGCAGCCTGCATCTGCTGCTTGTTTACTGGGCTCCCTTCCACCTCAATGAGATAGACTTTTCTTGCTGTCCTGGTAAGTTGCTTCCCTATTCCTAAATTTGTTCTGAGGCAGTTTTCAAGGTGGTTTGGAGGGGAATTTGAGCTTCAGGGAGTTCCTTCCTCACTTCACCATCTTCGCATCAGAAGTCCAATCTTTCCTATTTTTAAAAAGGCTGGGTCTCCCCATCAACATCTAGGCCAGGCTGAAATGTAGGGGCTCCTCACAGGCCTGATCCCCCTACTGATCAATACCGGAGGTTTAACTTGCTCTATTTGTCCCCCCTCCCCTGTCCCCACACCTACTTGCCAGGGAATTGACATATTGATACTTGACTTAGTTGCAATACCTAATCAACATAGCCAACTGTAGCTCAGAACTCCTGAGCTCAAGAGACCTAGTAGCCTCAGCATGCTTGGTAGCTAGGATTGTGGTTATGAACCACAATGCTCAGCATGAAATCTCATTTTGAATAAGTGATTTGGGAATAGAGTTATTTCATAAAACTAGATTTTCCACAAAAATGGAATTGGTTTCTTGCCCTAAGAATTTTATTTGAAAAATAAAATCTATTCCATAAATAATGATGAGAACATTTCTAAAAATGAACCAGGTGATTGGGGAGGCAATATATAAAGAATGTTGAATTTGGAATCAGATTCACTGAAATAAAATCTTGATTTTTTTACTAGTTACTAACTCTGACTGAACAAGTCACTTCTCTCAGAGACACAACTTCCCCACCTGTAAGATGAGAAGGACTAAATGATTTCTAAACTCAAAATCTATGATCCTTTGCTCTCTTAAGGTCCCTCCTAGCAACATAAATATGACTGGGGTGGGTGTGGGGGTAAGACGAATTAAAAGAATTGTCATATTGTGCCAGAGCCACATTGTGTCCAAAGGAATGTCTTGTGAAAGGACAGCCTCCTTGCTGTTCCACAAACAACACACTCCATCTCTCAGCTCCAGGCATTTCCTCTGGCTAGTCCCCATGTCTAGAATGCTCTCTCTCTTTTACTCCAGCGACTGACCTCCCTGGCATTCTTTAAGTTCCGACTAAAATCCCATCTTCTACAGGAAGCCTTCCCTAACCCTCCTTAATTCTAGTACCTTCCCTCTGTTAATTATTTCCTATTTATCCTATATATAGCTTCCTTTGTATATATTTGCTTACATGTTGTCTCTCCCATTAAATTGTAAGTTCCTTGAGGGCAGCAATTGTCTTTTGCCTCTTTCTGTATCCCCAGAGTTTAAAACAATGCCTGGTACATAATGGATGTGTAATAAATGTTTATTGATTGATTTTTCAACTGCATGCCCTATGACTACTACCTTTCCTTTATTCAGTATCCCATAGCCCTTGCCTTAGCTATATTAATATAATTCACAAAATATTAAAAGGTGCCTACTTTGAGCAAGATACTTCCCTAAGTAATAGGAATACAAAAAGAGATATAGATTCTGCTTTCGTGAAGCTAAAGGTCTAATTTGGAGGGTTGGTGAAAGAGGAGGGAAAGGAGAATATGACATAAGATAAGCTAGAATGTGATAAATAAGTATAAAGGAGAGTTCCAGGTAAAGTGCTATAAGAAATTTGAGGTAGGAGAAGTCATTTATTTTCAATTAGGAAAGTCAGGAAAAGAATCATGAGGGAGGTTTCATGGGTGTTGGGCCTAGAAAATACTTTTTCCCTCCTCCCTTCTCTCATTTCAGACATGGGAAGTCATGGTAGTCAAAACAGAGCAGGGGGAGAACAGCTGATGGAGAGAACTCAGTTTAACTGAAACATGTGAAAGGGAAGTAGTATGAGATATAGTTTGACAAATTGGAATCAGTCAGGTTGTTACCTTACTCAGTCATCAATAGAGAGTCACTAGTGCTTTTACTTGAAGAATGAGGTTATCATCAGGGTACATTGGGAAGATTACCCCAGCAGTAAAGGAGGAGGAAAGGGTGGAGTCAGAAATAATACTCTAGGGAGTAAGGTGGTATAGCGGATAGAGCACTGGGCCTGGAGTCAGAAAGCTCTGAGTTAAAATCCAGCCTCACACACTTAATAGCTATGCTGACCCTGGACAAGTCAGCCTATTTAACCCTATTTGCCTCAGTTCCTTATTGGTAAAATGGAGACAAACTGCAGAAGGAAATGGCAAACCACTCCAATATTTTTGCCAAGAAAATCCCGTGGACCAAGTCCATGGGGTCATACAGAGTCAGACATGACCAAATGACTAAATAACAATAACATTTCAGTAGTCTAGATGGTAAGCTGAACTATAAAAATAATATAAACTATATATGGTTGGTAGCTTTCAAACATAAAGATAACTAGCCCATGGGTGGCATGGGGAGATATCTGATCTGATATTTGGTACATACTGTTTTCAAGGAAGACTACAATTTCCGCCTTTGTGGAAAGCAAGAAAAGGGCTGTGGCTGATTGC
Organism: Vombatus ursinus; assembly: GCF_900497805.2. NCBI lineage: Eukaryota > Metazoa > Chordata > Mammalia > Diprotodontia > Vombatidae > Vombatus > Vombatus ursinus. Next base: position 920,644 of record NW_020944200.1, on the reverse strand, counting down.
TTATTTCTTCACTCTCCTATCCCCAAGAGGCATATTGACTAGAATTATATCTATCAACCACACCTCATTTATTGTATTTAGAGACATGAGGGGTTCAGAATAAAAGCTTCCTTGGTCACTCTTAAGGAGAAGCTAACACTTAGCTTATTCTCCCCAGTTAGCTAGTAAATATCTTTATAAAAGAAAGCAATAAACAGAAATCAGAGAAGTTATATAGATTAAAACAGATGAATGAATGCAAAAGTATAAAAGAGTTCTTTGGGAGTTCTTATCTAAGAAATAAAGGAAAGATAATAATCTCACTAGAGGATTCTGCTCTTAGTTGTCTCTATGGTTGTAGGCACTGGAAGTCAACAGACATGTTTCCCATGTATCTGCAGCTCCGAGGAGATTTCTTCTTTACCATTCAAAAGTTCACTTTTTCCATATCTTGACCCATCTCTCTTGAACTATTCTTCAAAAGTATATCCATCTTACTCATTATCTTGGCTCAGAGGTCTCTGAGCAGCATCATGAAACTGTACTTCAGGGAACCGCTGAACTAAAGGGGGGTGAAGTATTATAATAATAACTGGCACATAGTACTTAAAGGTTTGCAAAGCACTTTACAACGATTATTTCATTTGAGCCTCATCAGAATCCCATGAGGCAGGTAATACATACATTTTAAAGACTGGTAAATTAAGACAAAGAGAATCTAAATGACTTGCATATAACCACCACTAGTTAAGAGTCAAGAGCAAAATTTGAACCCAGGTCTGTCTTAACTTCAACCACATTGTTTCTCAACTAGGATTGTTACAGTGAGAATGTAAAGGTAGCTAATTTATTGATAAGTCAGAATCAGCAGGGCTTGACAATTGATTGTATATAGGATATGAAAGAAAGAAAAAAATCAGAAAAGACTCTGAGATCACAAACCTGGGTGATCAGAAAGATGTTGATCCTATCAACAGAAATAGAAAAGAAAAGAAAGAACAAATTTTAGAGGAAATATAAATTTGTTCTCTTAGTACTGAGTTTAAAGTGCTCCAAAGATATTTAAATGGAAATAGCCAGTATACAGTTGGAAACATAGTACTGGAGCTCTGGGAAGAGTTTGAGAGCTACTGTATAGAAATACAACTGAAATTAGGGGAATAGATAATGTCAACAAAAGAAAGCATAGAGAAGTGAGCCAGCATCCCACTGTGTCTCTATGTTCCACTGCTGCTCCATACCTGGCATTACACCTTTTGCAATGTTACTTGCGATGATGTTTCACTATTCTTTTTCTTACATTAATAGAAAAAGAATTCCTGTGGTTCTCTCTCTATAGCTGGATAAAGCTGCTTATCCTGTAAAATAGCTTATTCTTATTTTTTTGTAGCGTGCTTTACAAGGAGCTACAAGGAGACCATCTATGATGAAAGTAATGAAAACCAGAAATTATTAAACTTTGATCTTTTTTTCCTGCCCTAGTTTAAAGAAAGGTTTTTTTTTTTTTTGGTGGGGGGTGTTTTGCAGCTAGGTGACATAGTGGATGGAGTGTCAGGCCCAGAGTGAGGAAGACTCATCTTCTTGAGTTCAAATCTGGCCTTAGACACTTACCAGCTGTGACCCTGGGCAAGTCATTTAACCTCATTTGCCTTAGTTTCCTCATCTGTAAAATGATCTGGAGAAGAAAATGGCAAACCACTCTAGTATCTTTGCCAAGAAAACCTCAAATGGGGTCACAAAGAATTGGACATGACTGAACAATAACATCAATAACAATTATGCAAGTGCTTTAGTTGTCACATGCTCACTGAAATAGATTCTGTTAAAAAAAATTATCTGTCCTCATAGAAACCTGTCTTCTGAGTGCTGATAATCAGAGATTTGATAATAAACTGAGAGAAAATATGCTTATGTGCAAGGTATTCTGACTGCAATATTCTTTTTAATTTCCATTTTATGGAATAAAAAAGATAAAACCATGTTGATGAAGACTACATAGTAGAGGGAGACACATGAGATGAAGACAGAAAATAGTCATACCTGCCTCTGACATTTATTAGCTACGTAACCATGGGCAAGTCACAACCTGAATCTCTTCATCTCCATAATAGTGATAGCATTTGTACTACTTACTTCACTGTGTTGTTTTGTGGAAAGTTCTTTGTAAATTGCAAGATGCTATACAAATATGAATTATTATTGTATACTTAGGATATCATAGTGGCAGTTGCCTTTAGTCTCTCTGCTAAATACATTTGAGAAGAGAAGAACAAGATCTTTAGTTGGGATGAGAAAGTGACAGTGCAATGGTAACAGACAACATAGGGAAAGTGAATTGCATAATTTCTGGTTTGCTTCCATTTCCTGAAGTCAAAGAGAAAAATTTCCAGAATAGAAAAGAGAGAGCATATATAGAGAAAAGGGAACTGAAGATTAATATATATGAGTAAATAATAAGGCAACATTTAGTTATTGCAAGATTATTCATCAACAAGCATTTTCAAGTACTAATTGTGTGTCAGGCATTGCGCTAGGTGCTGGGATGCAAAAATAAAATACAAAACAGTCCCTCCTCTTAGGAAGCTTACATTCTACTGGGGAAACAATTTTTGTTGTTAAATCATTTCAGTCGTGTCCGATGCTTCATGACCCCATTTGGGGTTTTCTTGGCAAAGATACTGAAGTCATTTGCCATTTCTTTTTCCAGTTCATTTTATAGATGAGGAAACTAAGGCCAGCAGGGTTAAGTGATTTGCCCAGGGTCACACAGCTAGTGTCTGAGGCTGGATCTGAACTCAAGAAGATGAATCTTCCTGACACTAGGCCTGGCACCCTATCCACTGTGCCACCTAGCTACCCCACTGAGGAAATAATAAGTACATATTTAATAAATACATAGTAAAAAATAGAGAATAGCACTTGGGGGAGGGTATGGTTAAGAAAAAGGCTTTACATAGAACAAAGCGCTTGAATCAGATCTTAGAAGAAGACATAGACTTTATAATGTGGAAGTGAAGAGGGAATGAATTCTAGGCGGAGTCAGGAGATGGAATGCCATGTGTAAAGTTGTACAGCTAAGGCTGGTTTAACTGAACTGCAGAGTGTGGGAGGAATTTGAGAGAGAGTTAAGGTGTCCTAACCTAGAGTTCACTAGGTTGTGCAGTGGATAGAGCACCAGGCCTAGAGTCAGGAAGATCTGAATTCAAATCCAGCCTTGGACTCATACTAGCTGTGTGACCCTGAGCAAGTCACTTAACCGTTTGCCTCATTTTCCTCATCTGTAAAAGGAGCTGGAAAAGAAAATGGCAAACGACTCCAGTATCTTTGCCAAGAAAACTCCAAATGGGGTCATGAAGACATGAACATGACTGAAAGGACTGAACAACAAACCTAGTGGAATCACACTCCTCATTTCAGTTTAAAAAAAAAAAAAGGACTGGTGTGATGGAATAGTGCTTCTCCTCCTTCCTGAGAGGCTGGAGACAGGCAGGAGATATATGAGGCACAACAGTACACTGTCCACCTCTGTCCCTCTCACTTCTAGGGGCACAATAGTATAGTGCCCACCTCTACTGGAGACCAGGAAGGAGACTTATGAAGATCAGTCACTAATAAATCAATGTTGTCTTGGCATGGGGGGCCTAGTTGGTGCGTGAACGGGGACAGGGTGCCCCCATGCCTGGCCCCTCTGGTCATGCCGCCAGGATTAATATAGAAAAAGAGAGAGGTCCTCAATGGTGTGCCTCAGGGACATGTGTTTAGTTGTCTTGTGCTGTTTGACATTTTGCAGATAAAGACATAGATGACATGCATATCAAATTTTTCAGATGATACAAAGCCTGGAGGAATAGTTAGAATCCCAAAAGATTTCCATGGACTAGAAATAAGACTGAATCTAGTAAGATTAAATTTGATGGGATAAATGCAAACCTTAACATTTGCATTACAAAATCAATTTTATAAATACAATATGAAGGAAGTGTGGCTAGGCCACAGTTCATCTGGAAAGAACTGGAGGCTTTGTTAAACTGCAAGCTCACTATAAATTAACAATGTGATATGGCAGCCAACAATGCTTAAAAACAAAACAAAACAAAAAAAAGATCTTAAATCTTCATTCAGAGAAACACTATGATCCAGACTAAGGAGGTAATGATCCTTCTGTACTTCTCCCTGATCAGAAAACATCTGTTGTGTTCACATCTGGTGAGTTCTGCATGTCACATTTTAGGAAGCACATCAGTAAGGTGGATCATATCTAAACAGGACAGTGACCAGAATGGTGAGAAAAGTGGAAACTGTGCCATTTGAGAATCAATCAAAAAGGGGCAAGAAAGGAAAAGATGTGAGAGACATTGTGCAGATAGAATCAACAAGACTTTGCAACTGATTCAATATGAGGAATGAAGGAGAGGCAAGAGTTGAGGCTAAATCTAAGGTTGAGTCCCTGTGTGACTGGAAGAATGGTGATGACCTCAATAGAAATCGGAAAGTTAGAAAGAAGGGTGGGATTTAAGGGAAAGATTATGAGTTCTGTTTTAGACATGTTCAATTTGAGAATATTACATAAGGAGTTGAATTTGATAAGGCCTAAGGTCCCTTACACCATATGTATACACAGATTTATATAACATTTTATATACATGACCTCACTTGAGCCTTACAACATCCTTGCTAAGTCATCACTACAGGTATACTATCTGGATTTTTCAGATGAGTTAAGTGAGATTAAGAGAGGGTAAATAACTTATAGATGGTCATACAGCTATCAAATTCAGGGTCTGAACCTAAATCCTCGTGATGCCAAGTCTAATATGCTATTGACTATGCATACTGTCTTGATATATGTACTTAAGTAATTCTTACACCATTATATGGCATCAATCAAAATAAAGTTACACAGAATAAAATCCTAGAAACCTTAGTAAGTAAATAACTGTTCAATTTAATATGAAAAATGTCATCAAAAAAGTAAAGTTGCATGATTCATAGAGTTAAGTTAAAAGTTGAAAATACACATTAGAATGTCTTTCTTGCTATGCATCAATCATGTATGTATGGCAGTATTATAACAATAATCAACTATGAAAGACTTAGCTACTCTCATCAATACAATAATCAATACATTTCCAAATGCAATGAAAAATGCTATTCATCTCCAGAAAGAACTGATGAACTGTGAGTACAGATTGAAGCATTTTTTTACTTTCTTTGTTCTCCTTGCTTTTTTTTTTTTGCAACAATGCTAATGTGGAATTCTTTTTTAAATATGTAAAGACTGATTTGCTATTATTTAAACAAAATTTATGTTTTTACGTTTTTAAAGTTTAATGCCTAATACAGAATTAATATTTTAATGTTTGATATTAAATAAATACTGCAGTCACTTACCATTGACACAACTCCTCAGGTCTGTGTGAGCACTGGTTGATTGACGTGCAGCTACAAATGACCCAACTCGGAAAGAACCAAGGCAACCTATAAAAACAACAATTTGTTTACAATCCACTTACTTGACATGAATCCATGATGGAGATTATGCCTAAGACAGAAAAGTATGCTCCTAGTAATTGTCAGCATCCAGTAATTAGACAATATTGCCATGGATTTCTACCCACCTTCCAAAAATAAAATAGCTGGGGAAGAAATTAAAAGATGAGAGAATTAATTAGGCGTAACACCATACTTACTGCTGCCAGACTACTTCTAGTCTTAACTATCCGAAGCATATCCTTGAACTCAAAAGTGAAAAAGACCTCTGATGAGATAAGGGAATGGAGTTGCCTTCAGCTTAGAACCTAATGACTTAGGATTCTGTGTAATGTTAAGCTCATTCATTCAATAAGTCTGACTGTCTAGTTATTCTTTACAATCCTATGTTCTTCCTATATTACATAATTAATAAGAAGCAGTGTTGGGGAGAAAACTGTTAAAAGTTGACAGGCTGAGTAGTGACTATTAATGGGGGAGAGGGGAGAACAATAGAAAAAAAAACAGGATAACTATAGAGCAATTCAGGGGAAAAAATAGGACTATAATTTAGGGTTGATCAACGTAAGCATTAAACCTTAATAACTTCAGAGGTAATGACTGTGCTACCACTTATTACTGCTACCAATATTCATAACATCACCCTAAATCATCGAGAAAAGTTTAAGCCATGTTTCAATGTCTCTGTTTAAAAACACAAGATAGGTGTTATTAGTACCCTTTTAATGTTGCTATCCTGGAACAAAGCATCACTTTGCTTTCTCTATAAGAAAGAAAATGTGGCACCCTTTTTTTTTTTCGTGAACAACTTCAGGACTGATTTCACTTATGTGCTACCACCTCTCTTCTCTGAACTGACTTTCTTACTATTCCAGCCTCACCTGTGGTAGACAACAAAAATTTTTAAAACTTTTTCCCCCTCCACTTTATCATTTTTCTCTTTATCTGCCCCCTAGAAACAGCATACCACTCCTCTTTTAGGGTTCATTCAGTCTCAGTCGGTCAGTAAGGTTTTTTTTTGGTGAGGCAATTGGTGTTAAGTGACTTGCCCAGCATCACACAGTGTCAAGTGTCTGAGGCTGCATTTGAACTCAGGTCCTCCTGACTCCAGGGCAAGTGCTCTATCCACTGTGCCACCTGCTGGGGATACATAGAAATGCAAAAAACAGTCCCTGCTTTCATGGGGCTCATATTCAAATGGGAGAGAACTGCAAACTGCATATATAGAAGATGTTTTAACGTTTTTAATACTATTATAAGGAAAAATTTAGGGAGAGATAGGTTATGAAAATAGGTCAAAAAGGAAAGTTTAAAAGTCCATGAGGTAAAAAGTCACATATGAAAACACAGTGAACTAGGCCTTTCTCTTTATTTTTCCCCCTTCACTTGCCTGGTTATTCTCTGTCTTATCTTCAAAGTCAGAAATCCTGTAAGAATGCAAATGCTAATTTACGTTCTAGACTTTTAGATAACATAAATTCAAGAATCTGCTTCTAGACCTAAGGAGCACAAAATTTTTGTTTTCTCCTGGGTTTCAGGATTTTAAGAAGCTAACTGGCACTCTCCTTGTCCAATCTAGACCAACTGACTTCTCTGTAAAATGAGAAGATTAAAGTAGATGGATTCTGAGGACCCATCTAACTCTAAATCTATGACTAGATGATATATAAGGTCCCTTCCAACTCTAAATCCTAAATCCCCTAAATTCCTTTTGAGCTCCAAGCTTCCCAACATAAGATTTCCCACTAACTTGAGCTTTTTTTTTTTCCTATTGAAAACTCAAGCTCTCTAGTGGATCTCCCACCTGGTGCCAGTAACCAATAGACATTTTTTCCTAAGCCTGGTTGTAACTTTCTGTTTCTAGGATTCACAATTTACATTTAAAAAGAAACTTTAAGAAGCTTAAGATAAAATAATATCAAATAATCCCCACATCAATAAAGGCTGAGTCATGGTAACACAGAAAGTAAGGTATCTGGGGAATAGAAACAGCAACAACAACACCACTTTATTATCTCTGGTATATGCAAAGTTGGACCTTTTATCCTGAATTGACCTTATCTACCACACATAATCATCATGTACCTGTCAGGACAAATGGCAGCCACAAGGATATTTTATGTTTAAGGCTTTAAGATAATAATGTTATTCTATCTTGAAGGTCAAACTTTGAGACCTCAAAAATCATTAAGGTATCTGAGAGTCTGAAAAACTTGCTTTTGAATTAGAAAGCTCTGTCTATAGTAGAATAGGGGAATATGACTTGGTTGGTGAAAGAACTGCCATGGATTTGATTTACTATTAGCAGGTAGCCAGATTCCTCCTGAAAGGTAGGGACCTAGTTAAGGAAACTACTTAATGAAAAAGAGAGTATTAGTTGTACATGCATTGCCTATGCTTACCTACCAGAAATGTCCAGGTTTCTCCTATCCTTAAAAAAAAATCATTTCCTTCATCCTGACATCCCTAGTAACTATTATTTGAAAGTTTCCTCCCTTCTGCCACTAAGTTCTTAGAAAGAAAAGTCTACACTCACTGCTTCTCTTTCCTCACAATCATTCATTTCACTACCTCTTGTAATATAACTTATCATTCTCCTAATTTAGCATCCAAAAGATTGTGAATGATCTCAGTCAAAAAATCTGATGATCCTTTCTCAGACCTCACCCTAAGTCTGTGCTGTCCTGATTAGCAAGGCACTTAGTGCAAACATACATGGCCCACCCTATCTAGCCAGCCAGAGACCCCAGACCATGCTTCTCATCTCATCCTACCATCTAAGCCAAGCCATCATCTTGCCATCTGCACTGCCGTTGTTCCCTCTATACCAGAAGACCCCCTGAAATCATTCCCTGGGTGATTTAATCCACTCAGCATACACTGGGGCCATGCTGTTCTGATAAGTTAGTCAGCAAGTGTAATCACACATGACCCATTATATCTAGATAGCCCCAAAAGCCAGATATTGCTTCATACTCCATCCAATGACCAACCATTCTATCCATAGCCTTACCATTTTCTGCTTTCATACCCCCTACCCTGTTTTCTACCTCTTATTCTCTGATTAGTTATCAAATCAATACTTCCATTGCCTCTGGAAAGGGCATATCAGTTGATTCCCCTATGGTTACACTCACCATCCCTGTGATTTTCCAAACCAAAAGACCCTTCCTAGACCACCACTCCTTTATATATGTTGTCTTCTCCTTCTAGAACATGTTACCTCTTTGAGAGCAGAAATTTTTTTCCTTTCGTATTTGTATCCCTAGTGCTAAGGCACAAGTGCTTTGGAAATTGTAAACACTTAATAAATGTTTTTCATTCATTCCTTGAATTTTCTGACTCTTTTGACATTCTGGACCACTCCCTTCTTCCTGGTTACCCTCTTCTTCTTTGTCCTCCATGACAAAACTTATTCCTGGATCTTCCTCTATTTGTCTGACCACTTCTTTCAGTCCTTTGCTGGTTCATCATTCACCTTCCATTTCATAGTTTTTATATCCCCCAAAGTTATTCTCTTCTCTGTCTTTTGAGCCATCCACTCTTCTTTCTAAATACTCTGTCCTTTGGTGTTATCATCAGCTCCCATGGTGTTCAGTCTCCATACAGATACCTTCCAAATCAAATATCACTAATCTCTCTCCTTAACCCCAGTCCCATATTCCCAATTGCCAGCTGGACACCTCTACCTGATGTCCTTCTAGTACCTCAAACATGTCCCAAACTGAACTCATCATCTCTCCTAAATTCTTCGTCCAAACTTCCCTATTTCTGTTGAAGGCATCAGCATCATTCCAATCTCTCAAACTGAAAACCTCAGAGTCACTTATGACTCTTCTCTCTCTCTCTCTCTCTCTCTCTCTCTCTCTCTCTCTCTCTCTCTCTCTCTCTCTCCCTTGCCCAATCATAGAGGCCCATATCTCATATTAGGTAAGAATGGTCTATTACTAGTGATCTATCATATATCATATAGTGAATACATATTCCTAAATTGCTACAAGGAGTTATGCGCACTGTGAAGAGACAAAACACAAAAAGCCAAAATGCCACAGAGAAATTAAAGTCCAAATGTGTGTAACTATCTAATACAGATAAAGGACAGAAAAATATAACAGCTTCTTCAGATGACAAGATTATTAGAAAGAATTATGGGAGGTAGCTTGAATTCAATGACCTCTAAGGTCCCATTTAATTCTAAACATTTTTAATTATAGTCTTTTGAACTTACCTAGGTATAACGGATAAAAATAGTTCTAGAAAAAAAGGAGAAAATATATCTTAGTAAATTTAAATTATGCTATACTGATAATTTTTATCTAATGTCTTTAAATTATAAAACAAAAATATGTTGCATATTATTGATATTTTACATTAAAATATTACCATAAATTTCATCATAATAAGCAGCCAACGGTACATGATCAGTAACACAAAGTGATGGCAAATAAACTTGAAATGCATTATTGATCAATTAATTTAAAATGTATGCCCTCTTAATCTCAAAAAAGATTCAAATACATGAATAATACTAATAAATAGCATTTCTATAGCACTTAAAGGTTTGCAAAGTGCTTTATGAATATCATTTTACTTGATCCTGCCCTTTATCTAATCCATTCATCATCATTGATGATCAAAAAAGCCTATCTGGTGCATCATATATGCTATTTCTTTCAAATTAGCTGAGCTCAATAAATATTAAGTATGACAGTCCATATTTATTAAAGTACATAATAATTTATTATTTTATCTTCAGAAAGTCCCCAATTTATAAATGCTCTATGTTCTTTATTTGTAAGTCAGTTTTGAACTATAAAGGCATTTTCCCTTAGAAACAATGTTATATATAGTGGTGAGGTTCCCAGACCAGTCCACAAAAGCCTATCTGGACCATAATAGACCTGTATATGCCATTAAACCTTACTACCATGTGTAACAGTGCTTCTATGGGATACTACATTCTGAGTTACAACTTGAGATGACAGAAACACTTCTCTCCCTTCTGTAGCCAAGCAATAGGAATATCCTAACCACTTCTGCTAGCTCCGGTGGATTGGGGAAGAAACACCAGAAGGGCAAGAGATAAAAGCAGGTATGGGGCTTCTGAAACTAGGGAATCTGGGGCTGGGTTTCTAGGATAAAGTTTAAGGCAAAAAAGATTAAGGGAGTGGCAAGAGGTGGTAAGCAGGTATGTTGGTGCCATGTGCCTAGGGTAGAAGTTCTTAACATTTTTTGGTTCATGGATCCCTGTAGCAATATGATTAAGCCTATGGATTCCTTCTCAGAATAATGTTCTGAGAACTTTACTTATTTACATAAGTAAAATTACAAAGGAAAGCAACTGTATAGAAGTAAGGAAGCGATTTTTCCCATCCAAGTTCATGGATCCCTGAAATCTATCCATGCATCCCTTGGGGGTCTATATAGCCCAAGTTAAGGATTCCCTGGTTTGGGAATAGGATTAATATTTTTAGTATTGAGAGGGACTAATAGGGGGGCTGAAACCATGAGAAACAGAAGTGAAGGTTGGGTTGTAGGGAGGAAATAGGAAGGTAAGGAAGAGTGAAGAAAATAAGCATTATATGTTACCTACTATGTGCCAGGCACTGTGCTATGTGTTTTTTACAAATATTATCTCATTTGATCCTCACAACAACCTTTGTGAGATAGTGCTATTATTATCCCTCATCTCTAGAAGAGGAAACTGAGGCAAACAGAGGTTAAGTGACTTGTCCAAGATCACATAGCTAGTATGGGTCTGAGGCTGATGAGGCCAAATTTGAACTTGACTCCATGCCTAGTACTGGAGCAACTGTAGCAACTGTGCCACCAGCTGTAGGCTAGGTAGTAACGTAAGGAGGTTGCTGGTAACTCTTCATGTAAGGAGGAGGCTGAGAATAACCCATTTCATTCCCCCATTTCCTCTTGACATTAAATTTAAAATTAGAATAAACATAAATATGGTACAATGGAGAGTACACTAATTCTAAAGTCAGAGGACCCGAGTTCAGATCCTACCTATAAAGTTTATTGTCCTTGAAACCGTGGGCAACTATTTAACTTCCCTGGACCTTAGTTTTATTATCTGTAAAATGAAAAGATTAGATAAGATGGCCTCTCAGGTCCTATCTAGATTTGTGAACCTATAATCTCAAGCTGACGAGTTATAAAAGTGTCAGAAATTGATGGTCTTCCTCTAAATCTGCCCCCTTTCTTCCCTCCTCATCTTCTCGGTTCTTTTCTCTTCAAAACTCTGTCGCTGGGCTGGAGAAAAGGGATTAAAATAAGTAGCATTAAAGGTGCTCCTCCTTCCTCTTCTTGCCTTTCCTCCCTCATTCCTGTTCCTTTCCACTTTGCCATTGCCAAAGACTCTGAGAAAAGGACCTAAGAAAAAAGGGAACCTCAGGGAATTGCAGTGTTTCCTTCTTTTCCTTCCCTTTCCCCCTAACACTGAAGAGGTGAGAGTAGTTTGAGGGTAGAGTGATTATGGGGGAGCCTGAGGCCTTCTTGAGAAGCAGAGGAAGACCTCTGCAGCAGTGAGGGTGAAGGGGATGAGGAGTCTTGAGAGGAAGGAAGGGAAAGAAAAGAAGAAATGGAGAAAAGGGAAGAGAAAGAGATTTGTAGTGGAATGGAAAGAGGTATTCCTGTGGCAAACTGACTGGCCCACCTTTCATAGATAAGGTATATATGAGTTGGGCATTTGCAAGTTGGGGACTGCCTACAAAAGCTTGTGTGACAATAGGAGGCCATTTACCCAACATAAGCTCTAGGAACATATGTAAATAATGCATATTTTCAATGATATTTTCCCATACATGGAGAATACATTTATTTTCCTTCTCCCTTTTGCCTACTGACACAGTAAGCAACAAAACAAGGAAAGAATCTTTTTGGCTCAAAGTATAAAATTCAATCCCAAGTCAACCCAGGACTTTTTAAAGGCCACACTGTATTATACAGGCTTTAGAGATTAAGACCTGGGTTCAGATCCCACCTTAATACTTAGTATCTGTGGGACCTTGAAACAAGTCACTTAACCTCCCTAGGCCTCAGTTTCCTTATCTGTAAAATAAGAGATTTGGACTAGAGGGCCTCTGAGATCTTTTTCAGTACTCATGAAATCCCCTCTAGAGCTATGATTTCATAAACTCAGAGCTGGCAGCAGTGGTATGCTGTTTAGTGTTTAATAATCAGCTCTGTAAAAATAATATAGGTATAGTACACTTTTAAGCCAAATTTGATTGTTAACATTTTCTACATCACTTCCTTAAGTCTAGACAATCAATAAAATGATAAATAAAGCCTTGAGTTTTGGTGTTTGCTGATTTCCAAGGTATAAATGTTGATGTTGTACAGTCACGTCCAACTCTTTATGACCCCATTTAGGATTTTTTTGGCAAAGTTACTGGAGTGGTTTGCCGTTTCCTTCTCTGGCTCATTTTACAGATAAGGAACTAAGGCAAACAGGGTTAAATGACTTCCCCAGAGTCACACAGCTAATAAGTATCTGAGGCCAGATTTGAACTCAGGAAGATGAGTCTCTCTGACTTCAGGCCTGACACTCTATCCACTGTGCCAATACATGCCCCATGAGATATAAAGTATAAATGCTCACACTGAAAATTAAACAATCAGATTTCCTGGGCTGGTTTCAGGACACCCCTGGCTAGAAGGGGTCTTGGAGCACATCTAGAACAGATCCTTAAGGAATTAATGAAGCCCACAGAGTTTAAGTGTCTTGGCTAAAGTGTTATAGGTGGTAGGTAACAGAGCAGGTATTAGACTCTTGGTCACACTAGTGCTAAGTAATGATTTGAAGCCAGCCCCTTTGACTCCTGATTCAAGGCTCTTGCCATTATATCATAAGAATCAGTTGAGACTTACCTAGGAACAACCCATAAGTGACTATGAAAAGAACAGAAAGGGAAGATTCAGGGAGCAGCAACCCAAGGGCATTCAAGGTACTGCAACTATTATTGTTGCTATTGCTGTTTGGTGGAAATCTTTGGAGCTGTAGGAAGCTCTGTTCTTGTTCCCCATCACTTAGCCAGCTTGATTATGATACTGACTGTGTTAGTTGGGCAGTCACAAAAATTGTAATGTTAGTGCAGACAACCTATTTGCTTCCCTTGTGTCCTCCTGTTGTCACTTTTCAATTAACACCTGAAATGACCCCACAAGATAATAGGGATGAAGAGGAGAATCCTACAGTAGTGTCTCCTATTTGACACTGGCCAATGTAATTATATACAACACTAGGTGATGGGGTGAACCTGGCCAGGTGAACTGTCCTTTCTGTAACTGCCTGGAGATCTACGTGACTTGTGGGGTTATAAACTCAAGGCTGGTTCCCATAAAAAGGACCACTATAATTAGCCTTAATAAAGCCTCCACCTGGATGAATCCAGTGAAACCATAAAATTTCCCTACAGGAGCTCATTTCATAAGATCTTTACTGGGGTTTCTCTCTGCTGCGGGAAAAGTGAGTTTATCCCCTTAGAGAAAAGCTCTTTTTGCTACCATGTGGTGGTTCTTACTGTCTTGTGCTCCCACAATTCCAATCCTGGCCCTTTACACATTATAGACTCTTACCGTCTCTGGCTCATTTTCAAATACTTCTCTAGCTTCTTCTTTGTTACACAGCTCTTCAATACATTCTCGTTCTAGATTTCCTTTTTTAGTTTCTTCCATAAAAGTGTTTGCTCTGCGCTTCCTCATAAGGATCTGTGAGGCATGCTGCTTTGACAAAACTTTGCGGAAAGAAAAAAATGCTTGCATTAATTCATTTTCATATTTTTCTTCTATAACTTGTTTGCTTCTAATATCAGTGCCCGTGAATATTTGTACTAAGTACATATATAGTCTTAAAACTGAAAATGTATTATTTTTTGTTAATAAGTACACATATTTACACAGGACAACACACTTGTCAGCATACACAATTAGGTAACTATCCTCTTGTCTTGTATACAATATCAAACATGTTCATGAGTCAAATTCCTGCCAAAAAAATGTCTATTCTCATTTCCTTTACTTTTTAAATTCCCACTTACTTTTTAACTCCTTGCAACCTGGCTTCCAACCCCACTACTCAATGAAAATTGCTTTTGATAAAGTTACCAGTCAGTTGTTAAATCTGATGACTAGCTCAGTCATCATCTTTCTTGACATTTCTTTAAGCTTTTGAAACTGTTGATCCTGGTTATTTCCTCCTGGTTATTCTCTCACATTTTTTTTTAAATGATACTAGTTCTCTTCCTGTCCTAATGACTTCTTCTCAGTCTCCTCTTCCATATCTTCATCTATATATCACCTCCTAACCAGGGATATTCCCCTAAGGCACTTCCCTAGCCCCCTCTCTATCTACACCCTCTTTCTTGGTGATATCATCAGTGCCTCTAGGTTTAATTATCAACTCAGAATTTGAGAGCTGGAAGGAATCTCAGCAGCCATTTCTCCACTACAACATATGAAATAGTCATTCAATCTCTATCTGAAGACCTGCAAAGATGGAAAACTCACTAGCTCTTGAGGCAGTCCATTCCATTTCTAAATAGCCCTAATGGTTAGAAAGCTGTTTCTTCCATTTTGCCAAGATTTACATCTTTCCAACTTCGTCCCATTGGTCCTGGTTCTACCCTCTGGTGTCAAACAAAATCCCTTCAAATACCTGAACACAGATATTATATCCCCCTCCAGAGTACTTCTTCTCTAAGATAAACATGCCCAGTCCCTTCAATTGAGCCTCATCTGACTTGGATTCTAGGCCTTTCACTATCCTGGATGACCTCCTCTGGACACTCTCTAGCTTCTCAATGTCATTCTTGAACCATGGCACATAGACCTGAATATAAAACTCAGATGAGACCTAATTAGGGCAAAGTACAGTGAGACTATTACCTTCTTATTCCTGGAAACTATGCCTCTCTGAATGTATCCAAATATATTAGTATTTTTGGTTGCCAATTCAGACTGTTGACTTTAGTTGAGCTTCCAGTCAACTAAAACCCCTAGGTCTTTTTTTTTTTTAAGAACAACTATCTAACCATGCTTCTCCCATCTTGTAATGGTAATGTTGATTTTCAAAAACTCAAGTGTAATCTAACAGCCATAATTAAAAAAAAATAGCCTAGATAAGAAATTACTAAAGAAAAATGCCCTGAAATTCTCGCACCAGAGGGTAAAAATTGAAAGAATACACTGATTGCCTTTTGAAAGAGATCCCAAAATTAAAACTCCCAGGAGTATTATAGCCAAATTCCAGAGTGCCTGGGTCAAAGAAAAAATATTGCAAGCAGCCTAAAAGAAATAATTCAAATATTATGGAGCCACAAGATTTATCAATTTTGGTATTAAAGGAGCTGAGGGCGTGGAATATGATGTTCCAGAAGGAAAAAAGAGCTAGGTTTACAACCAAGAATCAACTACCTAGAAAAACTGAGTATAAGTCTTCAGGGAGAAAAATGTATATTCAGTGAAATAGAGGACTTTCAAGTATTCCTAATAAAAAGACCAGAGATGAACAGAAGATTTGACTTTCAAATACAAGACTCAAGATAAGCAAAAAAAGGGAAAAAGGAAAGAGAAATCATAAGAGATTCAATAAGGTTAAACTGTTCACATTCCTAAACAGGAAAATGATACTTATAACTCCCAAAAATCTTCTCATTATTACAGCAGGTAGAAGAAGTATACATAGGCAGAGGGCACAAGTGGAAGTTGAATATGATAGGATGATATCTGAAAAAATAAAATTAAGGGGTAAGAAAAAATGCACTGGGGGAAAGGAAAAAAGAGAAGTAGAATGGGGTTAAAAAGAGGCCCAAAAGAGCTTTCACGGTGGAGAGGAAGATGAGGGAGGGAGAGGAGCAAGTAAACCTTACTCCAATAGGAATTGGCTCAAAGAGGGAATAACATACACATTCAGTTGGGTAAAAAATCTATTTTACCATACAGGAAAGGAGGAGGGGAAGGGAATAAGAAAAGGTTGGGTAGGTGATAGATTGAGGAAGGTAAAAGTCTGAAGCAAAATTCTTTTGAGAATGGATAGAGTGAGAGTGAAAGGGCAGAAAGAATAGGATAAACAGGGGGAAATAGGATGAAGGGAAATACGCAGTAATCATAACTGCAGGACAGATTTTACAGCAAGTTTCTCTGATAAAGTCCTCATCTCTTGAACATATAGAGAACTGAGTCAAATTTATAGAAATAAGGGCCATTCCTCAACTGTTAAATGGCCAAAGAATATGAATGGACAGTTTTCAGATGAAGAAATTAAATCTATCTATAGTCATATGAAAAAATGTTCTAGGGGCAGCTAGGTGGTGCAGTGGATAGAGCACTGGCCCTGAAGTCAGGAGGACCTGAGTTCAAATCCAGACTCAGACCAAACATTTGACATTTACTACCTATGTGATCCTGGGCAAGTCACTTAACCCCAATTGCCTTAAAAAAAAAATGTTCCAAATCACTATTGACTAGAGAAATGCAAATTAAAACAACTCTGAGCTACTACCTCACACCTATCAGATTGGCTAACATGACAGAAAAGGAAAATTGAGACTAATGCACTGGTTATATACTGAATTCAACAATTCTGTAGGGCACTTTGGAACTATGCCCAAAGGGCTATAAAACTATGCATACCCATTAACTAAGCAATACCACTACTCAGTCTATATCCTGAAGAGATGAAAAAACAAAAGGAAAAGGACCTACATGTACAAAAATATTTCGTGATGGCAAAGAATTAGAAATTGAGAGGATGTCCATCAATTAGGGAATGGCTGAACAAGTTGTTGCATATGATTATGATGTTATATTATTGTACTATAAGAAATGATGAGCAGGATGCTCTCAGAAAAACTTGGAAAGACTTATATGAACTGATATAAAGTGAAATGAGCAGAACCTGGAGAACTCTGTATAAGTAATAGCAATATTGTGTGATGATTATCTGTGAATGACTCAGCTATTCTCAGCAACACAATGATCCAATTCTGAAGGACTTATGATGAAAAATGTTATCTATCTCCAAAGAAAGAACTGATGGAGTCTGAATGTAGATTGAAGCATACTTTTTCTTTACTTCAGTTTTCTTTTTTTTTGTATGTATGTGTATGTTTTCTTTCACAATATGACTAACATGGAAATATGTTTCGCATGACTATATATGTATAACCTACAACAAATTGCTTGCCTTTTCAACGCAGGGAAGAAATGGAAAGAGAGGGAGGGAGGAGAGAATTTGGAACTCGAAAATTAAAAAAAAAACATTAAAAATTGTTTTTACATATAATTGGGGGAAAAAATTTTTAAATTCCCCAAAACTCAAATGTAAATGAAACCTAATGAATTTCATCTTATTACAGTCAATGTTCTAGATTAGCAAGATCTGTTTGGATACCATAACTCTAGTTATAGTGTAGTCAAGTCTAGTGTACTAGCTATCCCTTCCAATTAGTCAATTAATAAACATTTATTAGACATCTACTCTGGGGATATAAAAAGAAGAAAAAGATGATTTTTTAAAAAATTTATTTATTTTTAGTTTTTAACATTCACTTCCATAAGATTTTGAGTTTTAAATTTTCCCCCCTCTCATTTCTTCCCCCACCCCCCTGACAGCATATAATCTGATATAGGCACTACATATACATTCATGTTAAGCATATTTTCCCATTAGTCATGATGTAAAGAACAATTAGAACTAATGGGAGGAGCCACAAGAATGAAGCAATAAAACAAAACAAGAAAGGAAAAGGAGAGCAAATAGTATGCTTCATCTACATTCAGACTCCATATTTCTTTCTCTGGGTGTGGATAGCAGTTTCTATCACGAATCTTTTGGAGTTGTCTTAGATTGTTGTGTTGCTGTGAAGAGCCAAGTCTATCAAAGTCAGTTATCCCATAATGTGGCTGTTACTGTGTACAGTGTTCTCCTGGTTCTGCTCATTTCACTCTGCATCAGTTCATGTAAGTCTTTCCAAGTTTTTCTGAAGTCTGCCTGCTCATCATTTCTTACAGCACAACAGTATTCCATTACATTCATATACCACAACTTATTCAGCCATTGCCCAATTGATGGGCATCCCAAAAGATGATTTCAAATGTATGCTTGATATCGTATTGCTTGTCTTCTCTGTTGGTGGAAGAGGGGGTGGAAGTGAGGGAGAAAATTTGGAATTCAAATTTTAAAAAGAAAAAAAACTGTTAAAAATAAATAAATAATAAAATGAAAATAAGATATTTTTTGAAAGAGGCAAAAGACAGTCTCTGTCCTCAAGGAACTTGCTCTAATAGAGGAGACAACATGCAAGCAAATACATAAAAATAAGCTATATACAGGACAATAGGAAATCATTAACAGAGGGAAGGCACTAGAATTAAGGGTTTGGAAAGGCATCCTATAAAGGATGGGATTTTAGTTGGGACTGAAGGGAAGCCATGGAAGTCAGTAGACAGAGTCAAGGAGGGAGAGAATACCAGGTATGAGGGACAGCTAGAGAAAACGCCTGGAGTCGAGAGATAAAGTGTCTTATTTGCAGAACAGCAAGGAGGCCAGTGTCACTGGATCAAAGAGTACATGACAGAAAGTAAGGTGTACCAGACCTGTGTCATCTGCAAATGTGGTGAGCATTCCATCTATGTCTTTGCCAATACACCAATAAAAATATTAAACAGCAAAGGACCAAAATCATTCCCTGGAATACGGCACTGCAGACTACTGCCATGTTGGCACTGAACCATTAAGGACACCTCTGAGAGGAATTACCCAACCAGTAATGTCCTTCTTCAGAAGCCCAGATGAGCAGGGGCCAAATATTCACGAGCAAGGCCCGAGTGAGCAGGAAAAGAAGCTTGAGTAAGTGTTCCCTTTGCTCCAGCAGGAGACCTCAACTTTTTCTTTTTTTTTTTTTTAATGTCAGGAAACAGGCAAACACCATGCACAAAAAGCAGAAATGGACAATGACCATAGATTCTTATTATGACAAAGGGAAGATCAAGGCACCAATTAAGAAGAGAATGACATTGTCAATATAACAACATCCGAAACCTCAAAGGGGAAGCCCCAAGCCCAAAAAGTCTTTTTGGAAGAGCTCAAGGAGTATTTTAAAAGTCAAATAAGAAAGGTAGAAGAAAAACTGGGAAAAGAAATGAGAGGTATGCAAAAGAGAGTCAATAGCTTAGAAAACGAAGGACAAAAATTAACTGCAGAAAACAAGTCCTTAAAAAATAAAATTGGCTAAATGGAAATGGAAAAGCAGGCACAAAAACTCACTGAAGAGAACTCCTTAAAAAGTAAAATGGGCCAAATGGAAAAGGAGGTACAAAATCTAACAGAAGAAACAACTCCTTAAAAATTAGAATGGGGCAAGAGGAACCTCATGGCTATGAGAGAGCAAGAATCAGTCAAACAGAAACAAAAGAATGAAAAAATGGAAGAAAACATAAAATACCTCATTGGTAAAACAACCTGGAAAATAGATCCAGGAGAGACAATTTAAAAGTTATTGGTCTACTTGAAAACCATGATGAAAAAAGAGCCTGGATAATATTCTTCAGGAAATCATCAAAGAAAACTGACCCAAGGTCCTAGAACCAGAGAGTAAATTAGTCATCGAAAGAATCCACCCATTACCTCCTGAAAGAGATCCCAAATTAAAAATACCAAGGAATATTATAGCCAAATTTCAAAATTGCCAGATCAAAGAGAAAATACTGCAAGCAGCCAGAAAGAAACAATTTAAATGTCATGGAACCAGAGTCAGGATTACACAGGACCTTGCAGATTCTACATTAAAAGATCAGAGGGCATGGAATACAATATTCCATAAGGCAAAGGAACTTGGATTACAAGCAACAATCAACTACCCAGAGAAACTGAGCATAATCTTTCAGGGGAGGAGATGGACATTTAATGAAATAGGGGACTTGCAAATTTTCCTGATGAAAAGACCAGAGCTCAACAGAAAATTTGACCTTCAAATATAAGACTCAAGAGAGGCATAAAAAGGTAAACAGGAAAGGCAAACAACAACAACAACATGTTATTAATAAGGGCAAACTGTTTACATCCCTACAAGGGAAGATGACACTTGTAACTCTTGAAAATTGTAAAGTTATTATGACATTTAAAGAGGGTATACTTAGACAGAGGGCATGGGTATAAGTTGACTTTGATGTGATGGTGAAAAATCTAATTAAGTGGGGAAATAGGATTGTACTGAGAGAACAGAAAAAGAGTGGCAGACAAGGGTAAATTACATCACATGAAAATTCACAAAAACCTAATTCACTAGAGAGAATGAAGGGAGAATGATTAGCATCGTTTGAACCTTACTCTCATTAGATTCCGTTCAAAGAGGGAATAACATAATCAGATAGGTAAAGAAATCTAATTTACCCTATAGGAAGTATCAGGGGAAAGGGAAAAGAAAAAGGTGGGGGTGAATAAAAGGAAGAGAAGAAGCAGAAAGGGTAAAGTGGAAGAAAAGGGAGGGGGGCTAACAGACGGGAGGATGGACTGAGGGAGGCAGGGGTTGAAAGCAAAATTCTACTGAGGACGGAAAGGAAGAAAGGAGAGAGAAAAGCATAAACACAGAGAGAAATAGGATGGAGAGGAAGACACAGATAGTAATCATAATTGTGAATGTGAATGGGATGAACTCTCCCATAAAATGGAAATGGATAGCAAAGTGGATCTAGAACCATAATCCTACAATATGTTGTTTACAAGAAACATATTTGAAGCAGAGGGATACACATAGAGTAAAGGTAAAAGGCTGGAATAAAATATATTATGCTTCAGCTGAAGTGAAAAAAGCAAGGGTAGCAATCCTGATCTCAGACAAAGCAAAAGTAAAAATAGATCTTATTAAAAGAGATAAAGAAGGAAATTACATCCTGCTAAAAGGCACCATAGACAATGAAGTAATAGCATTACTGAACATATATGCACCAAGTGGTACAGCATCCAAATTCTTAAAGGAGAAGTTGAGGGAGATGCAGAAAGAAATAGACAGCAAAACTATACTAGTTGGGGACATCAACTTCCCCTCTCAGAACTAGATAAATCTAAACACAAAATAAATAAGAAAGAAGTTAAGGAGATGAATAGAATTTTAGAAAAGTTAAATATGGTCGACCTCTAGAGAAAACTGAATGGGGACAGAAAGAAATATACCTTTTTCTCAGTGGTACATGGCACCTACACAAAAATTGACCATGTACTAGGGCATAAAAACCTCACAATCCAATACAGAAAGGCAGAAATATTATATGCCTTCTTTTCAGATCATGATGCAATAAAAATTACATGTATTAGAGGTCCATGGAAAGATAAATTAAAAATTAATTGGAAACTAAATAATCTAATCTTAAAGAATGAGTGGGTCAAACAATAAATCTTAGAAACAATCAACAACTTAATCCAAGAGGATGACAGTAATGAGACAACATACCAAGGGGAAGTTTTATATCTCTAAATGCTTACATGAATAAAATAGAGGAAGAAGAGACCAATGAATTAGGGATGGAACTAAAAAAGCTAGAAAAAGAACAAATTAAAAGTCCCCAATTAAATACCAAATTAGAAATACTGAAAACCAAAGGAGAGATTAATAAAATTGAAATTAAGAAAACTATTGAACTCAAAATAAAACAAAAATCTGGTTTTATTAAAAAAAATAAACTAGAAAACCTTTGGTTAATTTGATTTTTAAAAACCGAAAGAAGCAAATAAAATTACCAGCATCAAAAATGAAAAGGGTGAATTCACCATCAATGAAGAGGAAATCAAAACAATAATTAGGAGATATTTTCCCCAACTGTATGCCAATAAATTTGACAATCTTAGTGAAATGGATGAATATTTACAAAAATAGAAATTGCCCAGATTAACAGAAGAGGAAGTAAAATACTTGAACAACCCCATCTCAGAAAAAGAAACTGAATAAGTCATTAATGAACTCCCTAGGAAAAAATCTTCAGGGCCAGATACTATCAAACATTTAAAGAACAATTAATTCCAATATTATATAGACTATTTGGGAAAACAGGGGAAGAAGGAATCTTACCAAATTCTTTTTATGATACAAATATGGTGCTTATACCTAAACTGGGAAGACTCAAAACAGAGAAGATAATTATAGACCAATTTCCCTAATGAATATAGATGCAAAATTTTTAAATAAAGTATTAGCAAATAGATTACAGCAACTTTGAATAACACACTAGGACCAGGTAGGATTTATACCAGGAATGCAAGGCTGGTTCAATATTAGGAAAACTATTAGTGTAAATGATCATATCAACAACAAAACTAACAGAAACCACATGATCATCTCAATAGATGCAGAAAAAGCCTTTGACAAAATACAACACCCACTCCTATTAAAAACACTAAGAGAGCATAGGAATAAATGGATCTTTCCCTAAAATGATAAGTTGCATCTACCTAAAACCTTCAGCAAGCATCATATGTAATGCGAATAAGCTAGAAGCATTTCCAATAAGATCAGGGGTGAAACAAGGATGTCCATTATCACTGCTGTTGTTCAATATGATATTGGAAATGTTAACTTTAGCAATAAGAGAAGAAAAAGAAATTGAAGGTATTAGAATAGATAAAGAAGAAACTAAGCTCTCTGCAGAGGATATGATGACATACTTAGATAATCCTAGCGAATCAGGTAAAAAACTACTTAAAATAATAAACAACTTTAGAAAAGTTGCAGGCTATAAAATAAACCCACATAAATTTTACATTGGCATTTCTATATTTCACCAACAAAGCCCAACAACAAGAGGTAGAAAGAGAAATTCCATTTAGAGTTACTATAGATATTATAAAATATTTAGAGGTCTACTTACCAAAACAAACCCAGGAACTATATGAACACAATTACAAAACACTTTTCACACAAATAACGTCAGATCTAAATAACTGGAAAAACATCAGTTGCTCATGGGTAGGCTATAATATATATTGTTATAATAAAAATAACAATTCTACCTAAGTTAATTTCCTTATTCAGTGCCACACCAATCAAACTACCAAAAAAATTTTCTAGAGCTAGAAAAAATAATAACAAGATTCATCTGCCAGAACAAAAGGTCCAGAGTATCAGGGGAACTAATGAAAAGAAATGCAAGGGAAGGTGGTCTAGCCATACCAGATCTTGAATTGTATTGTAAAGAGTAATCATCCAAACTACTTGGTATTGGCTAAGAAACAGAGTGGTGGACCAGTGGAATAGGTTAGGTATACAAGACATAGTAGTCAATGACTATAGTAATCTACTGTTTGCTAAACCCAAAGACCCCAGCTTCTGGAATAAGAACTCACTATTTGACAAAAACTGCTGGGAAAACTGGAAAAGAGTTTGGCAGAAACTAGGCATAGACCAAAATCTTACACCATGTACCAAAATAAAGTCAAAATGGATACACAATTTAGATGTAAAGGCTGATACTAAAACCAAACTGGGAGAGCAAGGAAAAGTTTACCTGTCAGATTTATGGAGAACAGAAGAATTTATGACCAAACAGGAGATAGAGAACATTATGAAATGCAAAATGGCTAATTTTGATTACATTAAATTGAAAAGTTTTTTGCACAAACAAAGCCAACGCAACGGTGATTAGGAGGGAAGTAGAAAATGGGGAAAGCATTTTTACAACCAGTGTTACAATTAAGTCAAATTTATAAGAATACAAATCATTCCCCAATTGATAAATGGTCAAAGGATATGAACAGGCAGTTTTCAGATGAAGAAATTAAAGCTATCTATAGTCATATGAAAAAATGCTCTAAATCACTATTGATTAGAAAAATGCAAATCAAAACACCTCCGATGAACCACATCACACCTATCAGATTGGCTAACATGACTAAAAAGGAAAATGATAAATGCTGGAGAAGGTGTGGGAAAATTGGAACATTAATACATTGTTGATGGAGTTGTGAACTGATCCAACCATTTTGAAGAGCAATTTGGAACTACGTCCAAAAGGCTATAAAAATGTGCATACCCTTTGACCCAAAAACAGCATTTACTGAAAGTCTCCCATTTTAATATGGGCCACCTCCCAGGGTTGATTGGAATCCCTTGGGAACACCTGTTCTTCGAAGAGCGTATAAGGCTGTACCCCAAAAATCCAATTTGAGCTAGTTCTGAACTGACCCCTTTAGGGAGGCGCAGTTTTGGATTGAACTCCAATGTAATGCATGTCAATCCTGCTTGAGAGAAATTAAACTGTGAATAAATGCACCCCAATTTCGTTTGTCTCTTTCTTAGAGGTGACTGTTTCAAAACTGGGGTTTATTTTTGGGAGGTTCATGCTATCTAGCCCCTTGTTCTCTAGCCACAAAGTCATCACCTTAGTTCAGGCCTTCATTAACTCTTATCTGAAAAGCCTCATAATTGCTCTCCCTGCTTCTAGTCTCTCTCTACTCTCAATCAACTAATAATGCCACTCCTATGATCAAAAATTTTAGGTGTTTCTATACAAATTCTGTAGCTTATTATATAAAGGTCTTTATATTCTGGCTCCAATCTACCTTTCCAGACTTATGCCATATTTCTCCTTTTCACCCAGTCTGCCAGTCAAACTGCTCTACCTCTGTTTCTGAAGGTAGCATTCTCATATCTTACTTCCTTACTTTTGAAAGAGTTGTCTCCAATGATCATATGCTAATCTTTAGCTTCCTTCAAGTCTTAACTCAGTTTCACCTCTAACAAGAAATGTTTCCTGTTCCCTTTAATTGTTAGTGGCCTCTTTAAATTATTTTGCACTAACTTAAATGCTGTATTTCTTCCAGTAGAATACAAACTTCTTGAGAACAGATTTTTTTTTTACCCCCAGTACCTAGAACAATGACTTGCACAATTACTAGGTTCTTATTAAGTGTTTGCTAAAATGAATTAAATTATTACTGTGTACAGTGAAGGCACTATTCTCATTTCCTATGTACACTATCAAATAAGTCTACTCTAACTCCTGGCATAAAGGCCCTGATGTACCTTCTGCAGTGGGAGAGCAGGTTCCCAGGGTAAGAACTACCCAGAGGCCGGACTTGTTTCTCAATGGGTGAAGCTTTATTGTAGCAAAAACAAATGGAACAAAGCAGTGTCAGGAAGCTAGTTGGTTGTAAGAGGGCCTAGGATTTAGGTTTATATGGACCCAGGGTAGTGGATTTCTGAGGAACCCTACTGGGGTGTAATTTTCCTTTTATGGGGCTTCTGTGGAGGTGAGGAGGTGGGTAACTGTTTCCAAGGAGGTGTGTTTTTGCCCTGATGTGTCACTCTGAGTTATTCTCTGTCAAATCCGAGAGGGTCATTGTGCATGTGCCTGGGAGTTAGTGTGCTTGAGTGCTCAGGGAAGGTCCCTTAAACCATGAAGTTAATGCTAATTGGATGAGCCTTGAGTGGTGCTCTGCGTGTGGGGGGAGGATAAGATAACGTGAGGGAGAACAGGGTCCTGTAGAGAAGGATAAGGTCCACTCCACTTTGTACTTCATAATGGCTACAGTGAACATCATGCAAAATGTACAAAAGATTTTTTCATACATCTTTATAATATAGTAATATATTGTATTCAAAATATTATCGAATATCAATATTCAAAATATTAGAGAACATTATGAAATGCAAGGTACCTTCATTCCCCACCCCCACCCCCATTTCAACAACTTTTCAGCTCCCTTTTTGTTCGCAGTCTTCCGCCTTTAGAAAGTAAGCACCTAGAGGGCAGAGACTTTTTTTCCCCTAGTATGTAGCAGTACATTGTTTGGAACATAGTCAAAACCTAAAAGTATTTTTGTTTCCTTCCTTCTGTAAACAGATTAAGCCCTGAGGGCTCCCCCCCTAGAAAGGCCTAAAACCTAAAACATTTTTGGCCCACTCTGAGCTTAACCTACTATAATGCTTTGCATGCTCTCTGAGCGAACCTAAGCTCTCCTACTCGATTTTGCTGACTGGGAACATTCTTCTGCCAGGGACCTTGGACAAGACATTTCCTTATCTTATTGTTTTATGGCTCTCCTTTATTAGAGGCACTATCTTGACACCTCTTATTTTACAACACCCTAGTTTATGGTGGGTAGAAAATCAGACATCCTGGGGCTGTACTATTTGTTTTATAGAACTATAATTTTGGCTAAGGAAGGATACCACTGTTCTGAGGCTGGGGGAAATGGGGGTGGGCATGTTACTCTGAGGATATAAAGTTCTCCTCAACTATCCCTTCTTTGATTTCATTTCTAAAGAACTTCCATGTATGGACCCATACCCATCTCCAGCCTTGAGAGACAAATATGTCCATGCAGCCTAATTTTGTTTGTCTTTCTTAGAATGAACTATTAAAGGTTGACACTTCCTAATGTGAGAAGAAACGATTACATTTCCATATAAAGAAATTGAGAAGAAAGTGGCTGTGGGTTAGAAACCAGCAAAAATTGGGTGAAACTGGTTGTTTGATTACAGAAGCTGGAAGGAGGACAAAGATTAAGCTTTACTTCGAGTGCCCATGCTTGAAACTTACCTAGGGGAACATGCGGTGGGCTTTTGGGGAAGTCTGTAAACTGTGCTGATTTCTACCTATGAAAAGAGGGACTAGTGGCTTGTAATAGGGATATAAGGGTTGTTTTTGCTTCTGTAGGGTGTGTGTGCTCATCTTGAGTTCCACACCCGCTTCCTTTGAAAAGGGTAGTAAAGGTTTCACTGCTTCACTCATCCTGAGTCTGTCTAACTTAATGTGCCTATTTGGGTACCAGAGGTTATTTCCAACAGTATGGGGACTCGTTTCGTGATGATGTCATCAGATTGGGGTCCAGACCACGACTGGAGAACAAAATGGGCGTCCCTGCCGAATTTGGCAGCTTCATTATCCAAGCAGTGGCCTCTCCTCTTCCGGCTTCAGACGCCCAAGAGTTCGACCAAAAGGATGAGTGAACCAGTGATTTAAAAAAGAAAAAAAAGAAAAAAAGGAAGTAAAATGGCAGCTGCTACTTGAGTCTGTGCTCAGGGCAAGGTGAGAAAAATTAGATTTAAGTACCACTTTGTTAGCGACCCTGTACGGGTCTAAGAGGGGTTAGAGTCCCCACAAACAGCAGTCCGTCAGGGTTGGGGTTCCAGTCCCCCAGTCCCAGGGGTTAGAGTTCCCAGAATGGGAAGTGAAGAAAAAGGTACCTGAGAAGGGAGGTTTGAGTCCTCCGGAGATTCCTCTGAAAAGCCCATCAGGGAGGATGATAAAATATTGGGAAGACACGAAGTCTACCTGGAATACAATGTGGTTCTTTTGTTAAGGTTTGTCAAGGTTAAAATTAGAATTGTGTGCACCTTGTCTTGTCAAAGCTGTCTGTGTGTCTGTAAATGTTTTATGTTTGCCAGAAAAACTTCTAAGGAATTTCTAAGGTCTGTAATTAGAAAAAGAACATTGGGGAAGAACTCCCATCTTAGGCTTTCAGCAGGAGATTAAGACCAGAATCAAAAAGCAGGGACTCTCCCAGAAGTTAATAGAAAGTGAAATCAGAGCAGCAAGAAGCGTCTATTGATAAGAATGTAGAACATATTGCTCAAGATAGGGAGGGCTGAGAGAGGAAGAAACACTGAGAATTTGAATTCAAGTTTAATCAGATCCCCAAGCTAAGAGTTTAAATTAGTCCTTGTACCCCTCCTGCCAATATATCTGATATCTAGGCAATGTGTTTAAAACTGCAAAAATAAAGGTTTTTCTGTCTTTTAATGTGATCACTTTAGGATTTCAGTGATTTGTTTAAAATGCATAGTAACATTATAAAAGCTGTTTGTAAACAGAGTGAGAGGGAATGCAGTTCTCTGGGTTTGCAATTCTTATCCCCCTTCAGATCTCACAACAGGGCAAAGGAAAGCAGCCCCGGTGAGTATAACTTTTTTTTTTTTTAATTTGGAAAGTAAAGGAAATTGGAGGTAGTCAGGGTAACGTGTTTGAAAGAGTAGGAAAGAGGAGTCGAGATTTTGAGCAAAAATATGATGGGTAGAGAGAAAGAAAAAGAAAAAATTATATACGTAGTTTGAGAGTTGGGTGGGGTAGGGTGTTCTAAGGTGAGCCCATGTGGTCTGAGTACTTCACCGTTGGATGTTTGTTCTGGGTGACTTTGCCAGCTTCAAGAGGTTTTAAAAATGTGAGGAAGTTTGATTCTGTTTTGGGTAAAACAGAAAATGAAAATTTTGTAGCTTGATTTAAAAACCAATGAAGTTATAAAAAGCCATCCACCTCCCAGGATAAACCTGTAGAAGGGCTTTATTAAATCTGGCCTTCCATAAATTTCAGCTGTGGTAAAGATATTGGTTATTGTGATTGGAGATTGTTACATAAAATCTTAAAATGTTGTGCTGGGCAGTTCAATTAATTATTGGAACTCTAGAGGCTTTCTGCCTGGGGCTGGTTAACATTGATCCAAACTGCTGAAGCCTGAGATTCTAAGGAGGACGGGTCTTATCTGGCAAGCCTCTAAAAGGGAATGAGGATTTTTCTGCTCCCTTAAGGAGAAAAGAAAAAGGGAGAAAATTATTTAGAGCAGGAATTATCACCATATGTCTTTTTAAGGGAATATATGAATTTGTGGAGAATATTTCCTTTTAAAGGGCCAAGAATATTGGATTTAAAGCAAAAGTATTTTTAAATGTTTATCATTTATCATTAGCTATTATAAATTCAGAAGTTTACTGTTCTTTAATGAAAAAATAATAATAACGGTTGTTATTGTTGAGGTTTAGAGTTGGGAGAGCGGGTTTAGATGTGAAAGAATTCACTTAGCCCTCCTCTGTAACCATTGGGAGCTTTATTGACACAAAAGCAGCAGATTAGCCATGGAAAGAGGACTAGGAACTTTAGGAACTTAAAGAGGGACAGGAACAGTTTTATGGGAACAGGATGAGGAGGATGATTGCTTTCAAGTTAGTTTTAGAAGTTTTATGGGGGTTAAAGATTAGAGACAGGTCAAGAAAGGATTTTATGATATAGGATGAGGGAGACAAGGGAATTCTTTATATTTTACAGGGCACGAGGGCACGGTTAGAAATTCAAGGACAGGGGAATATACTGGTTCGAGATAAAGGGGAAAAGACTTGAGGATGCCTTTCACATTGCAGAGTGAACGAGGTTTCACAGAGTACTGAAAAAGTGACATTGGTGTTCTCGTGGTCTTTGGGGTGCTATATGTCTTCCACTTCATTATGGGACATAATGACACTTCCTTCAGGAAGCATTTTAAATAAAGATTTCACTGCTTCACTCATCCAGAGTCTGTTTAACTTACTGTGCCTATTAGGGCACCAGAGGTTATTTCCAACACTAATAAAGTTACTCAACTTTAGTGGAAACCTTGGGTATTCATTGAGGGAAAATACTGAAGGAAAGTTGAAACTACTATTGTTGAGGTTTTAAAGGTTTAGAAGTTCTGGAACCCTGAAACAGTGAAAGCGGTCCTGCCTGAATGAATTCAACCCAAGACTTCTTTCAGCCAAAGACAAGGTTTATTAGTACACTGATTGGGGGTGGGTGAGATTTTAAGAATCTGCCATATTGGCCAGGCTCTTAAGAAATCTAAGCATTTGTATTGCTAATGCAAGCGGGCCAGATTTTAAGAATCTGAGCACTTGGCTAGACTCTTAAAGAATCTGAGCACCTTAATGGAGGCCAGATGGACTTTATATATAGAAAGACTGTGGGCAGGATCTAGTAGTGGCCAAGTAATTTGGGGTGACTAGAGGAGGGGTCTAGAGAGGATCTTGATGAGAGTGACTGGGTGGTTGAGAATGGGGTCCAGATAGGATCAAGGATGGGAAGCAGCCGGGGCCATTTGGAGGGTTGGGCTAGGTTTAGGGTAACAAAGAATTGGGAGATTGGGCTTAGGTGATAAGGAAAGGCCTGTTGACAGGATTGTAGCCTCCAGAGAATGCTAGAGACTTTCTTGATCAAGTGCGAGCTCAAAGAGAGTCCAAAGTGGGGTTTTTCTACGGCCCATCGACAAATGGGACCCAAATTCTTGGGGCAAAGGTCTCAGCTTGGGCCCATACCCCATCATTATTAAGCAGGTCCTCAAAATAAAATTCACTTTAGATTATCTGTGTCATCTGATGATTGGAAGAGTAAGAAAAATATTGGAATTCACAGCTATTTCAAAAGCCTAGTATCCAGTATCTAGTATCTTCTCCCTAGATGATCCTTTTACCAGGTAAGCAAAAAACAAACATAGCTGATTTTCTCTTCCTCTCCTGGCTTCTCATTATCTTCTGGTTGAATTAATAGCTTAAGGTCCAAAAGCTTTGGCAGAGGAAGGAAGAAAAGCAAAGGGGCAAGCTAATTCCATCAGAATTATTAGCCCCTGAATAACCCAGAGTATTATTTATCTTTGAAGAGTGAGATGAGAACTGCTCTTTTATTTCCTTCGCATACCCAAATAGGAATTTAGATTTAAGGATTGAATAAATTAGTAGATTTTTTTTCTCTAGTGGACAACCTGATCTTTGACCAGCAGGACCAGGGATTTGTCACTTGCTCTGCCATCCTCCCCTATTTCCTTCACACCAGCCTTTGTCAATTCAGGACCAATGAGCCTTCAGGGCCCCCACTTCATCCAAAGGTAAACATTATTCAGCATTAAAGCAATCCCCTTATTAACCACTGAACAGAGTCAATGACTCAGTGAACCTTAAAAAGGGACTCTCCCAACTGCCAAATGATTGGGGATTATTTGAGCCTCTCCCTGGAGGAGTAGGGGAGGGGTCTGATGCCATTCTCTCACCCTGTGAGCTGCAATCATATGGCACCTAAAGCACATGTCTTGCTTAGGTGAGTCTAAGCCTGGATTTTCAGCTGCCTCTTCTGTTTCTTTCCTGAAATGGACACTTGTAGCTTTTAGGGCAACCATGTGAGTTACACATGTCCAGAGATTCTTGGCACTTAAAGTAGATGGGATTGTCAGCAGGAAGAATTTTATGCACCTACAGAGGAAGAGCTCTAGTCTTTGGTCTGGTTTGCCAGAAAACATGGACTTGGAAGGAATTGTTTAGACAGTACAGAGGCAAGGTGTTGTGAAATGTCAATTCAGCAAGCCTGAAAACTACCTTTGTCTTGACTGTTTTAAGTCTCCAAGTTTTTGTCAATGAGTGATTGTGTTTGTTAATCATTTCTTTTTGTAGAGGAAATCAAAAACTGTTCTACATCTGACTTGTATCCAGTAAGTGGGCCAAACCTAAGCTATAAGTGATGTTTTTTCCTAGAATTCCAAAGAAGGAATGTTAAAAAAAAGAAAAAGAAAAAGAAAATGGTGAGGAGGGCTCTGACCACTGTTTTTTAGGGTCCAGGATCCCCCAGAACTGAGCCCAGTCTGAGCATATGTAGTTCTTGAATTGAAAGAGGTACTTTAGTAGAGAGAGAGACCAAGAGCCTCAATCACCCTAGGCAAAGGAGATGGTTATTGTTACATTATAATTCTATATGAGAAATGAGCCCTTGTAATTCGTAGGAAATCTTTTCCTTAGGATAGTCAAAACTCTGAAGTGAAAATGTTTGGCAACTTCCTCTCTATTCACGTTTATGGAGCCTTGACAAGATGCCTATTAACTCTGGGTGTCCCACAGCTCTATCTTGGGCCCTTTTCTCTGCTCTCTCTATACTATTTCACTTGTTAATCACTCCAGCTTCTGGGGATTTAATTATCATCTCTATCTTCTTGTTGTTCAGTCATTTTTCAGTCATGCCCGATTCTCTGTGACCCCATTTGGGGTTTTCTTGGCAAAGATATGGAAGTGGCTTGCCTTATCCTTCTCCAGCTCATTTTACAGATGAGGAAACAGGGTTAAGTGACTTTCTCAGTCACACAGCTAGTCTCTGAGACCAGACTTGAATTAAAGAAAATGAGTCTTGGGGGCAGCTAGGTGGCTTAGTGGATAGAGCACCAGCCCTGGAGTCAGGAGGACCTGAGTTCAAATCCAGTCTCAGACCAAACACTTGACACTTACTAGCTGTGTGACCCTGGACAAGTCATTTAACCCCAATTGCCTAACCAAAAAAAAAAAAAAAAAAAGGCAGAAAATGACTCTTACTGACCCCAGGCCCAGCACTCTATCTACTGTACCACCTAAAAGACTTGAATTCAATTTCTCCCTCAGACACTCATCTTTTCCAAGAAGCCTTTCCTGACCCCTCTTAATTCCAGTGCCTTCTCTCTGTTAATTATTTCCTATGTATCCTGTAATATATATGTATATGTGTGTATGTGTATATATATACACATATATATATACAAATACACATGATATATGTATGTATATATGTATATATGTGTATATATATAATATATATATTTGCTTGCATGTTGTCTTCCCCCTTAGATTGTAAATTCCTTGAGAATGAGGACTCTCTCTTCTTTTTGTACCCTCTTTTAGCATGGTAGAAGCTTAATACATGTTTATTGATTGATTGATTGAATGATTGATCGACTGGGCACCACCATTTTCCCAGTCCCCCATATCCAGTCTGTTGACAAGGCCTGTTGATTTCACTTTTATAGCATCTCTCATATGCATTCTTTTCTTTCCTCTGACACTGCCAATACTACACAATCCAGGTCCTCATCACCTCATGCCTGGATTATTGCAATAGTCTGCTAATGGGTCTGCCTGTCTCAAGTCTCTCTCTCTCTCCACTCCAATCCATCCTCCATTTAGCCCCTATAGTGATTTTCCTGAAGTGAAGGTCCAACCATGTCATACACACAGACACACACACACAGACACACACACCCTCTCACTCAATAAACTCCAATGGCCTCTAGGATCAAAATCAAAATGCTCTGTTTGGCATTCAAAGCCCTTCATAACCAAGCTCCCTCCTACCTTTCCAGTTTTCTTACACCTTACTCTCCATACTCTTACATCCAGTGACACTAGCCTCCTGGCTGTGTGCTCCAGGCATTTTCTTTGGCTATCTAAGCCTGGAATGTTTTCCTTCCTCAACTCTACCTACTAACTTTCCTGGGTTCCTTTAAGTCCTGACTAAAAACTTATCTTTTCCAGGAAGCCTTTCTGAACTCCTTTAAATTCCAATGCTTTCTCTGTTAATTATCTCCTATTTATTTATCCTTCGTGTGTGTGTGTGTGTGTGTATGTGTGTGTGTGTGTGTGTGTATGACATGGTTAGACCGTCACACAATATATACATATACATATGCATATATATATACACATATATACATATATGTTAGATTGTAAGGTCCTTGAGGATGAGCATTCTTTTTCCTCTTTTTGGCACATTGCCTGGCACTTAGTAGGAGCTTAATAAATATTGATTGATTGTTTGACTGGGCATGACCATCCTCCCAGTGTCCTAGACTCACAACCTAGGTTGTCACTCTCATCTCCTCACTATCTTTTATCCTCCCATATCTAATCTGTAATGAAGGCCCATCAATTTTACCCTTAAAACTTCTCTTGAATATGCTCCCTTCTCTCCTCTAATACTGATACCATCTTGGTGCAAGCCCTTATCACACCTTGACTATTGAAATAAGCTGTTAGTTGATCTGCCTGCCACAAGTGACTTCCCACTCCAGTCAGCCACCAAAGTGATTTTCCCAAAGCACAGATCTGACCATGTCACCCCCCCCCCCAATAAACTCCAGTGACTCTCTATCACCTCCAGGATCAAATCTAAAATCTTCTGTTGGCATTCAAAGTCCTTCATAATGGTCCCCCCCATACCTCTCCAGTGCTCTTATACGTTATATTTCCCCCTCACTCCCTTTAACATCTCTCATTCCAGTCTCTCAACTCTGGGAATTTTCATTGGCTTCTCCCTCATGTATGGAACATTCACCTTCCTCCCATCTATCTCCTGGCTTCCCTGAATTCCTTTTAATAAAGCTTTCCTTTTCTCCAATCCCTCTTAATTCTAGTGCCTTCTCTCTATTGATTATTCAATTTATCTTCTATATAGCTTGCTTATACATAATTGTTTGCATGTTATCTTCTTCATTAGACTATGAGAGAAGATACCATCAATCCTTAGCACAGTACAGGCAACACCTCAGAGATACTGTGGGTTTGGTTCCAGAACAATACAATAAAGCAAATAGTTTGATAAAGTGAGTCACATGAATGTTTTAGTTTCCCAATGTATATAAAAGTTATGTTTATACTATATTGTAGTCTATTAAGTGTGCAATAATATTATGTCTAAAAAAATAATGTATATACCTTAATTTAAAAATACTTTGTTACTAAAAAATGCTAACCATCATCTGAGCCTTCAGTGAGTGGTTTCGCTGGTGGAGGGTCTTGCTTGATGTTGATGGCTGCTGACTGATCAGGGTGGTGGTTGCTGAAGGTTGGGGTGGCTGTGTGAATTTCTTAAAATAAGACAACAATTAAGTTTGCCACATTTCCTGACTCTTCCTTTCACTTGAACACTTAGAGGCCATTGAAGGGTGATTAATTGGCCTACTTTCAATATTTTTGCAGGAATAGTGAGACCCAAGGAGAGGGAGAGAATTAGGGAATGGCTGATCAGTGGAGCTGTGAGAACACATACAACATTTTTCGTTTAAGTTCACCTCTTATATAAGTGCAGTTCACAGCACCCCAAAACAATAACGATAATAACATCAATGATCACTGATCATAGGTCACCATAATAGATAAAATAATAATGAAAAAATTTGAAATATTGCAAGAATTACCAAAATGTGACATGGCGACATGATGTAAGCACATACTATTGGAAAGAATGGCATTGACTGACTTGCTTGATGCAGGACTGCCACAAACTTTCAATTTGTAAAAAACAAAAAAAGAAATATCTGCAACATACAGTAAAGTGAAGCACAATAAAACAAGGTATGCCTGTACCTAGTTAACACTTAGCATAGTACCTGGTACACAGAATAAGTACCTGATTAATGCTTGTTGACTGACTGACATCTTGATTTCAAGTCTGGCATGGTATTCACTACACCATTAGATTGCTGATCCTATAACTAAAAGATAGTTGCATCTTTTAAGACAGATCATGGGATCATAGTTCTAAAGCTGGAAGTGACCTCTGAGGACATCTATTCAATTCTCCTATTTTACCAAGAAAACAGTCCTTTAGGCCAAGTGATTTTCCCAAGGTGACAAAGGTATTAAGTGATAGTGCCAGGATTTCAGCCCAAGACCTCTGACCTACAATAGTGAGGATAGAAAAGTACAGCAGGATAAGGAAACAGCAAAGACCATATAGATGGATTAATCACCAAGTATGGAAAACTCCCCCAAGAAGTTCCTACTATGTTGTGGGCTACCAAACATTGCTACCGTAAAGATTCCAGCATCAAAGAAGACCAGTGGTGTATGCTTCAGGAAATTGGTCATGATAGCCTCTGGGTTGTAGAATGTTTTGAAGATTGATCAAGGCAGGATGAAAGGATAAGGTTGGGCACCTCAGACCTGGAGCCCCGGGTGTACCTTTGTGTGACCTTTAATATATTCTTTTCATTACATTCCTTTTCTAACTGTCATCAGGAGAGTTGTAGTGTTTGTGTCTATGAGCTGCTATGTGCATGTTTCTTAGAAAGCAGTACATATGCACCCAGTGGAGGGGCTGGGAGAGTGAAGCACAGACAGGGTTAACAGATGTTCTATCCCTAATAATACCCTTAATGAGCCACTCCCCCACCAACCAAGGAAATGTGAGTATCAGCTAGTAGTCTTGTAGTAACCCTGATTGTAGAAAGTCAGAAACTTTAACAAATAGAAGGTCTAATGTGAAAGTATTAAGAAAGATACAAAGCATTATGCTAATTCACATTTGAAAGAATCATTAGATTTGGGGGTCAGAGGTCTTGGGTTGAAATCCTGGCTGTATCACATAATACCTTTGTCAGCTTGGGAAATTCTAGCTTGGGATGGAGAAGAGAAAGAAGAGTTCAGACAGAGTGCAGCATTTGAACTAGACCTTGAAGAATAAGTAACAACTGGACGGACAGCGTATTCAAGGCAGAGGGAATCATGAACATTCAACTTATTTAATTATATTTCCACCAAAATTGAGCAACCAAGATGTTTTTCTTTCATCCAGAGTGGTCCAATTATATGACTTTTTTTTTTCTTGGTTCAGTCATCTTCAGTTGTTTGACTCTTTGTGACCCCATTTGGGGTTTTATTGGCAAAGACACTGTTTTGTCATTTCCTTCTCCAGCTCATTTTACAGACAAGAAAACTGAGGCAAATGGTTAAGTGACTTGTTTAAGATCACAAAACTAGTCAATGTCTGAGGCTGGATTTGAACTCAGGTCCTCCTGACTCCAGGTCAATTGCTCTATCCTCTAGACTACCTAGCTGCCCAGTTAATAATAAGACTACCTTATATAAACTCAAGTCCCACCTCTTACTTGAAATTTTCCTAATAGTACCACCCTACTCGGAAGTGATTTTTCTGTCCTATGAACTTACATCTTTGTTTACCTCCTTATGTACTTATATTGCTCTACTAATATTTATTAGTTGATGTACCTTATTTCCCCAACTAAATTATAAACCTGTGTATAGGGACTATATCTTATTCATCTTTGTATCCACTTTGTATCCACGATAGGATGAGCACAATATGTTGCATATTGCAGTTACTAAAATAATTGTTTAAAGAATACAATGAGTTAATTAACAGTTGGTCAAAAAGCATTATGTTCTAGACACTGTGCTAAACTGCTAAACCCTGAGGATACAAAGAAAGACAGATAGTCTTTGCTCTTATGGAGCTCTCAGCCTAAGGGAGAAAATGACACAAACCAGCTGCATATAAACAAGCAAACAAGTTACTGGAGATAATCAAAAGAGGGAAGGCACTAGAATTTAGGGGAAGGGTTCTCAAAGAAGATGGGATTTTTAGCTAGTACTTGATGGAATCCAGGGAAGTCAAGGAAAGCAATAAGGCAGTATGAATGTAAATAAGTCAGGCTGTATCGTAGAAAAATAAACAGAAAAGAGATGAAAATACTCAGAGGCAAGTCCTCAACTTTAGTTATACAGATCTTTAGTATTACAAAACATTTTCTTCAAATAACTCTGGCGCATGGATGACGCATGTGTCCCTATTTTATAAATTAGAAAAATGAGGCTCAGGCAGAGCCAAGATGGTGGAGGGAAAGCAGTGACTGTCTTGAGCTCTCTCCCAAAGCCCTCCAAATACCTAAAAAAATGGCTCTAAACAAATTCTAAAGCAGCAGAACCACAAAAAGACAGAGTGAAACAATTTCCAGCCCAAGACATCCTGGATAGTTGATTAGAAAGGTATATGACGCCCGGGTGGGAAAAGGAACGCAGTTTGGCGTGGGCTAGCAGGCTGCAGCGACCCTGGAGCAGGCCTCAGAGGACTGAATCGCGGGCGGCTGTGGCGGTTTCCAGACTTCTCAACCCCTGAATGCCAAATACAACTTAGAAGGTCAGTGGGAAAAGTCTGTGACTGCGGTGAGAGAGGAGCTAGGTCTCAGCCGCGAGTCTCAAGCGCTGCTTCTGGGGCCGCCGCTGTTTCCTGAGCTTCCGGCCCACAGACTGAGGGGGAATCGAGTGGCTGATCACAGGGGGATTGCAGGGTTGTCTTTGCCAGTTCTGAGGCAGGAATCTCTTGTTTGCCCATGCTTGGATCTGGGTCACAGTTGTGAGGGGCGGTCCTGGGGTGAGGAGGAACGCTGGTACGGTAGAGCTTGTTGTGGTGGTGGAGAGAAAACACCTTGCCCCTTATCATAACACCTTGGAAGAACTGAAAATTTACAGGTCCCTAGAAGTACCTCTGAAAACAGCTGTACAAACCCCCGAAGCTTGGGACAGTACACTCTTCACATTGGAAGCAGACTTTTACCTTAACAAAGAGTTCAAAACTCAAGTAATTGGTTGGGATCATGAGTAAGCAGCGCAAAAAGAGTCAGACTATATTATCTTACTTTGGTGACAAAGAAGACCAAAACATACAACCAGAAGAAGACAACAAAGTCAAAGCTCCTACATCCAAAGCCTCCAAGAAAAATGTGAATCAGTCCCAGGCCTTGGAAGAGCTCAAAAGGGATTTTGAGAAGCAAGTAAGAGAAGGAGAGGAAAAACTGAGAGTGATGCAAGAAAATCATGAAAAACAAGTCAACAGCTTGCTAAAGGAGACCCAAAAAAATACTGAAGAAAATAACACCTTAAAAAATAGCCTAACCCAAATGGCAAAAGAGGTCCAAAAAGCCAATGAGAAGAAGAATGCCCTAAAAAGCAAAATTGGCCAAATGGAAAAGTCCCAACGCTTACTGAAGAAAATACTTCCTTAAAAATTAGAATAGAGCAATTGGAAGCTAGTGACTTTATGAGAAATCAAGACACTGTAAAACAAATCCAAAAGAATGAAAAATTAGAAAACAATGTGAAATATCTCACTGGAAAAACAACTGACCTGGAAAATAGATCCAGGAGAGAGAATTTAAAAATTATTGGACTATCTGAAAGCCATGATCAAAAAAAGAAAAATGAGGCTCAGAGAAGCCTCACAACCAAGTGTCATGTGACTAGTGTTTCCAGCACTTACTATAAGATGCAAAAAATCTGAAAGAATTACAACAGCTACAGTTTCTAAGACTGTGATCTAATTGATGATATCAGCGCAGTAGTAATATCTATTTAGCATATCTTTTCTTCCCTTCTTGTTTATCATGTGCAGCTATGCTTTGAGGTAGTTCTGACACTATCAAACCTCTTCTTAGGGTGTTTCCACGAACTCTACAATTTTGACCCCCAAAATGCCAAAAATGCTTCATCTGATTCCAAGGTGGGTTATGGACAGGCTCCCACATTATTTCCTTTCACCCAGTTTACAAAATGTCTTAGATGACCTAATGCTTCCATAATGTCAGATGTTAACAATGAGTGTGTGAGGCAAAGGAAAACATCTGGAGATAGGCACCAGAGATAACTCTAGAGGAAGACCTGAGTTGGAGAAGAAAAAGTATTTAAGTAAGGTCTACACTTAGGGCAGCAATGATGTCGAATTGTCAAGTCAACGCATCTTGTGTGAAGCTCACAATATAGTTTGGCTATAAGTATGGGATTAAAAGGTCAGATAAGGTTGTAGAGTGCTTGAAGTATTTCTGCTGTGGAAGTCTAGTGTTCTTTTCTGTTTATTTTGTGTCATCTCAGATGCTGACCGTCTGAAAGAGATATTTAAGAGTTTAAGGTGTGTATATTCCCAAAGGTTTCTCTGTGTAGATCTTTTGTTGGCTCCCATAAAGCCCCTGTAACCAGACACAGAATTTATCAAATAAAGGACCAACAATGATATATCATGCAGAGGAAGGAATATCCAACAATGGGCATTATAACATAAGGCTAACCACCGTAATGATAAATAAAACTAAAAGCTGGTTCTAATAAAACTGATTAACCAATTCTTAGCTAATCTGATTTTAAAAAAGAGAACAGAAAATCAAATCAATAAAATAACAAATTTGCTAAAGAAAATCATAAGAAAAAGAAATTAAAAAATAATCAGAACATATTATGCACAATTATATAGTAACAAAACTTTAGAACACAAAAGAAATAGAGAAATACCTTCAAATGTATAAAATAATACAAACCTAAAATTGCCTTACTGATGGATTCCTTCCCTCCATCATGGAAGAGTGGCACCAGTGAAGTGGATCTAGGTTGGGATCCAGGTATGTTATCAGGGAAAATAGCTATGGAAAATAAGATAAGTACATGGGGAAGCTGGTAATTTCAGCTATTTCTCCATGGAGTCCATACTTTCTCTACTTGAAAAAATGGACTGATTATCTAGTCATCCGTTAGGATAGAAGTAAAAGGTATGCATCCCTGCTATTTTCCCACTAGGTTCTAGTGCATACTTTAAAGGATCTCACATAGTGCCTAACAAACTTATTGACCTGGGTCCATGAGAAACGCCAAGTGATAATGTCCTGAGTTTTGAATAGTACTCTGTGATCTGTTGTCCAATTGTCATAACAAAGATAGAATATGTTCCTACAAGTCAATCTTAGAAGCATCAAAGATCTGGGAGTACATGTATTAGGTAGTAGTCTACAATAGACTTACTGGAATAGGTCTATTAAGTACTGATTTTCCTTTGGGAATGAGGTTCATTCCAGTTTTAAGGGAAGTCTGAGAATCTGTAACATATGTCCCTTGGTCTTTCTAATGATAGAGCCCTTTTAGGAGATCTAGCTATGCTTGGTGGTTGCTGAATTTGGCAGGTGTAGAAGTTGTGATGGTCAGGAATAAAAACAACACATTCTGACTTTCAGGATATTTAGTGAACTTTCAGTTCATCCAGATTACAAGGATTTTGAGCAAAGATTACAAAGTAAATATTTCCAGACAACCACAACTCCCTTGAGAAACTACCTAGCAAGGATAAACAAGAGCACCAGAAGAAAGAAAGATTCAATAAAACAAAGGAGAAATATAAGTAAACGCCTCCATCTAGTTCAGGATTAGACAAGAAGAAAGCAGGAAGGCCATTATAGTTGAGATCCAATCAGAGGCAGCTAGGTAGCATAGTAGATAGGGTGCTGGACCTGGAGTCACAAAGATGAATTCAAATCCAAGCCTTGGACACTTACTATACTTATTGCAGTAGAAAGAGTACTGTATCTAGAATTGGGAAAAACTTAGAGTATGGGAATCAGGAAAATCTGAGTTCAAATCTAGCCTTAGACACTCACTCTGTGACCCTGGATAAGTCACTTAATCTCTGTCTACCTCAGTTTCCTCATCTGTAAAATGAAAATTATGATAGAACGTACTACCCCAAGGTTGTCCTGAGGATAAAATGAGATATTTGTAAAGCATTTTAAAAACATTAAAAGACTATGTAAAAATTTTCATCATCATCATCGTCTCTCTAATTAGAATGTGAACTCCTTGAGAGAATTTTCCTTCCTTTTTTTTTTTTTTTTTTTTTTTTTTAAATTTTGATTCCCCAGCACTTAGCAGTGCCTGGCTAAGTAAACAATAAATACTTGTTGACTGACTGAGCTATACTCTGCATACTGGGTGGTCTTAGGGAGTCTATTCCTTTCTATTGTGCCCAATTACCTCTCAGATCCCACTGATATAAATCCTTTCATCTCAACTAGGGAAGAAGCAGAAATGTTAGTTGATATCCCTGGCTCAATCTGGCAATCAGATCTATCAAATCAGCTTTTCTAAAATTACTTCATCAGTTTCTATCAAGTCAATTGTAGCAAAACAGCACCTTATTATTCTTGGCACTTTACAAGAGCATTTTTTGTCAACTTTTCTTACACTAAAGCTTATAGGAAACTAATCATAGGATCAATGATTTAGAGTTAGACCTTAGACCTTAAAGGCCATCTAGTCCAACCTTCTTATTTTATAGATGAAGAAATGGAGGCTCAGAGGGTAAAATTATTATATTTCACTTGGGCAGGTGATATAAAACTTAAGAACCTTATTA
This sequence comes from Vombatus ursinus, assembly GCF_900497805.2. NCBI lineage: Eukaryota > Metazoa > Chordata > Mammalia > Diprotodontia > Vombatidae > Vombatus > Vombatus ursinus. The sequence goes on along the minus strand of NW_020944200.1, from coordinate 878,677 downwards.
ATAATCTTTTTATACTGACCAAAAAACTACAATACCTCATTCTTTATATGTAGGACTTAAACATCATTTTTTTAAAGAGGATTCCTTTCAACTTATTCTTTTTTCTAACATTATTTTTTTTCCAATTACATGTAAAGAAAGTTTTCAACATTCACTTTTATAAGATTTGAGTTCCAAACTTTTTTCTCCCTCCCCTCTCCTCAAGACAGCAAGCAATCTGATAGAAGACCTCAATATCATTGAGAAAAGCATAAATAAACAGAGAAGAAATAGAGAACAGGGAAACTAAAAAGAGTTTCCCAAATGGGCAAATCGATTTCTATTTGAGAAACAGTTTGGCTTAGTGTCTGGCATATTGGACTCAGAATTAGGAAGGATTGGATTTAAATCTTGCCTTTGATATTTAGCATGAAAATAAGCAAGTCATTTAACTTCTCCAAACTTGTAGTAGGTGGCTGGAGGCATCTAGGTGGCTCAATGGATAGAGCAATGGGGCTGGAGTCAGGAAGACCTGAGTTCAAATTTGACCTCAGATACTCACTAGCAGTGTGATCCTGGGAAAGTCACTTAACTTTTGTTTGCCTTAATCCACTGGAAAAAGAAATGGCAATACTCTAATATCTTTGCCAAGAAAACCCCATATGGAGTCACAAAGAATTGGACACAACCGAATGACTGAACAGCAAAACTTGTTTCCTCATCTGTAAAAGGGAATAATAATATTAGTACCTGTCTCAGGTTTGGTGAAAGGCTTAAATGAGATAAAGTATTTAAAGTGCTATACAAGTACCTTTTATCCAAAAATTCTTATATGATTTCAATTAGCTTTCAAGCCATGTGACCCTGGGCAAGTCACTTAACGTCTGTTTGCTTTAATCCACTGGAGAAGGAAATGGCAAAGCATTCCAGTATCTTTGCCAAGAAAACTCCAAGGATAGTATTGGCATGATGGGATCACTAAGAGTGAAACAACTGAACAACAACAACATTAGCTTTAAAGGAGACTTCTGCTAGACTTAATTGACTTTGTAAGAGTTTGTAAATCAAAATTTTTGTTATTCTAAAAAAAAAAGTATGATGGAGCAACTAGTCCTTACTTGATGCTGTAACAGAAAATATCATTACAATTAAACACTAATTAAGCACCACTATTTCCACTTTGAGCAAAACATGTGTACATGCATGCACTTGCTCATGTGTGCACACACACACACACACACACACACACACACACACACAGTCCCTGCCTTCATGAAGCTTACATCGTACTAGGAGTATGTATACAGATAAATACCAGGTAAGTGAAAGGAGGAAACACTAACTACTGGAAAAGCTTTCTAGATATGAATTGTACTCTGATGCTTCAAAACTGAACACTTTAGAATGTTATGAAATGCATTAAGAAACTCAAAGACCATAAGATAAGAAACCACTTAATATATGGGAAGCAAGAGAAGGATAAATGCATAACAATTAGGATGACAATATCCTAGATTGAGCTTTAGATCATTCGGATTTGAAGTACAGGTAGTAACAGCTGGCACTTATTTACTTTCAGAGAAAGTGACCTGGTGATAAAATTTAGAAACCCCAAATTTTGGTATAGATATGACAAAGAAAAGGGTAATGAATTGCCAGTAGTAAATAACTACAAGAGTAAAGGGAACCATTGCTCTCTTTTAGAATTAATCAGATTCTTCAGATGGAAAACAATGGACAGCATTCCTCTTCCCACACTAGATACACTATTGTTCAGTCTACAGAGGTAGCAAGACTATCTGAATGTTCCCAAACTGTTGCTAACAAATACTCTTATCAAGAAGACTGAGAGGGTCACTCATTACCCTAGAAAAGGCCTCTTCAAAAGCATAAGGAATTGTTGTTCTAAGCCTACAGTTGGTGGAATGGACATGTTTGGGGGAAAGGAGGGGCATGTGTCTGTGTCTCCCTGCACATGGGTGTTTGCTTTGGGAGACAGCTGCCAGTGATTCTGAGCTATACAACTGTAAGGAGTAATTTCTTTTAATTCCCTTCTTTCTTCTCTGAAAAAATTTACATGACAAATTGGCCCTGCTTCCTGGGGTTTTGATGGAAAGTCCCATTAGTCGACTCCAACAAGACTGTGATGTAGTGAAACCTCCTTGTCCATTTGACCCTCTCACACTGTGGGACACCAAAACACCCCTGGTTTTGACGTCATGTAGCAGGAGATGCAGATTGGGATGTTTTGTTTGGGGTTATTTGACCTGGGTTTTTGGCATGTCTTCTCATTTACATAACTAGTTGCCTGGGACTGTGTTTATGTTTTGAAAAGGAGCAAGCAAACTGTTCCTGCATATTTTAAAAAAGCAACTATAAAACAATTAGTTTGGTTTTGTAACATCCTCTTCTACCTCTCCCAAACAAGAAAAGTATTAACTAGTAGTTCTCACAAGACTTTGCAACAACTCATCTTTATTTTAAACAAAACTTCAAGTGACCCTGTACTATGAAATACTTTGAAATAGTTAACTTACATCTTCTTTTAAGGATAGGCACTGTACCTGTGATTTTGCTGGTATAGGGAACTACTGGTTGAGAAAATTCCCTTTCTGCCAATACAGTTTAGAATCTTCTCTTCAGTTTATAATCTTACAGAATTGCCTAGAGCCCAGAGAAAACTCTCTGGGTGACTTCCTGGCAGTATATATTAGAAACAGGACTTAGAACCAAGTCTTCCTGTCTTCAAGACCAATTCTTTATCTGCTGTACCATGTTGCCTCTCTATATAGTATTAAATGGAATGACTGATTTGAAAAAAAACTTATATTTTCTGACCACTTTTAGTCAGAATTCAATAATATTAAAAATAATATTAACTATTATTACAATACATGATGAAACTTCTGTGCATCAGTTTTTTCAACTATAGTTGAATAGAGATAGTATCTGTACTTATGAGATGCAGTGGTGTAATGGATAGAGAATTGGCCTTCTATTCAGAAAGGCCTGTGTTCAAGTTATTTCTCTGATTCATACTGGACTAGACAAATCACATGAAATGGTTTGTAAATATTAACTATGTGACTTTGGTTTTGCCCTCTACCAACTTAGTAATAAAAAGTGAAAAAAGAAAGTGTTTTTAAGTCCTAGAGAATTGCCTGAGGTTAACCTAGAGGTTAACCAGCCTCACATAGCCAGTAAAAAAAGAAAGCAGCATTTGAACCCATGCTTTCCAAATTCCAAGCTCAGTACTCTATGCCATGTCACGAGTCCCAGTCCTCATTACATCTTATTGTTGTTTAGTTGTTTCAGTCATGTCTGACTCTTCGTGATCCCATCTAGGATTTTCTTGGCAAAGATACTGGAGTGGCTTGCCATTTCTTTCTCCAGCTCATTTTACAGACGAGGAATCTGAGGCAAACAGAAGTCTGAGTATGTGTTTGAGGCCAGATTTGAACTTAGATCCTTCTGACTTCAGGACCCGAATTCTACTCACTGTGCCACTTCGATGCTCAATAGATAGCATACTTATCAAATGTGCAGATAAAATAAAGCTGGTGTTGGTATCTGACATCCTAGATTAGAATCAGGACCTAAAAAAATCTCCACAGTCTAGGTAGGGCACTGGATTTAATATAATTAAGATGAAATTCAATGAAGATAAATGTAAAGTCTCATACTTGGGTGCAAAAATTCAACTTTACAAGTAGAAGATGTGGAAAATATGGCCAGAAAGCAGTTGTTCCGAGGGAAAAGAAAACAAAAAACAACCTAGGATTTTTGGTAGGCTGAAAACTTTGTAGGGTTAGTAATGTGATGTGGCAACAAAAAAGCTATTGCAAATTTCTGGCTGCTTTAAATGGGGTAAAACTTCCAAGAATAAAGAGATGATAGTCCCTTTGTATTCTGCCCTCACCTGGATTATTTGTGTTCAATACAAAGAGAAACAGTTTAAGAAGATAAACTGGAGAATATCTAGAGGTCAACCAGGAAAAGGAAGGGTCATGAATCCAAGTCATATGAAGATTGATTGAGGACCAGGAAATGTTTAGCCTGAACAAGAGAAGACCTGGTGAAAGACAGGAAGAAGCAGCATAAAAGCTTTGTTCAAATATTTGTTGGGTTCTCCTGTGGAAAACGGATTACATCTGTTTTGTTGGCCTCTGAGGTAGTAGGAGCAGTGGGTGAAAGTTGAAAAGAAATAAATTTGGGTTTTATGTCAGGAAAAAATCCTACAGAAACAAAGTATAACTGTCTAAAATGGAATTAGACATTCTGATTATTGTTCGGTCTTCTCTCCTTGAAAATCTTTCAAGCAGAGGCTAGATGACTACTGGTCAGGTATATAATCATGGGAGTTCTTCTGAGTATGGCTCAAACTAAATGGTCAATGAAGTCCCTTCCAACTCTCATATCTGTGAGTTCCTAATTCTGTTAATAATGTAATTAATGTTCAAGGCCAACAGGAAGTCAGCTTCTGGCCCTTCAAATGATCAGTGTCCAGTGATTCTTCTCATCAGTTAATTGCCCACACAAACACAAATAGCAAAGTCCATGAGTTGGCTGTGTATATTTGTCTTCTATTATAGCATTTTACTTCAAAGAATTACTATTCTGACCACCATCAGTAGCAACTCTCACACTCTCTCTGGGTAAATCAGTGTTGTCTATCCTGAATTCTCTTCCCCCAACTCACCCACCTCCCACAAACATATTCATCTGAACAATGTTGTATAAAAATTCCAATATAGACACTTAGCATTGACATCAAGGAGAACTAGGTTTTGGTCTTGCTTCTGACACATACTGGCTATGTGACCTTGGACAAATCACTTACTCTTTTTGATTTCTATCATCCTCAAAATGAGAGGGTTGGATTAGATGACCTCCAAGGTCCCTTCCAGTTCTAAACCTAGGATCTTTGATCCTATGATTTCAGCCCTTCCCCCCCCAAAAAAATCCTGCCTCAAGCTATACCCCACATTGCCATGCAGATGCTACTTTAGGTCCACTAAGTAAGTGATGTTTTAGAAGTGGACCTTCTGTGATTTTTTCTATTTTTAACAATAATTTACTTATTTTTAACAATAATTTTAACAATAATTTACTTATTTTTAGTTTTCAACATTCACTTCCATAAGATTTTTTAAAATTAAAAAAAAATTTTAATTTTTAATAATTTATTTTACGTTTCACATTCACTTCTATAAGATTTTAAGTTTTAAATTTTCTCCCCCTCCCCAAGATGGCATGTAATCTGATATAGGCTCTACTTATACCTTCATATTAAGCATATTTTCACATTAGTCATGATGTATAGAAGAATTAAAACTAATGGGAGGAACCACAAGAAAGAAGAAATAAAACAAAAAAAATAAAAGAAAAGGAGAGCAAATAGTATGCTTCTATCTGCATTCAGACTCCATGTATTTTTTTCTGGATGTGGATAGCATTTTCCATCATGAGGTTTTTGGAGTTGTCTTAGATCCTTACATTGCTGAGAAGAGCTAAGTCTATCAAAATCAGTCATCGCACAATGTGGCTGTTACTGCATACAACGTTCTCCTGGTTCTGCTCACTTCACTCAGCATCAGTTCATATAAGTTGTTCCAAGTTTTTCTGAAGTCCTCCAGCTCATCATTATAGTACAATAGTATTCCATTCATATACCACAACTTGTTCAGTCATTCCCCAATTGATGAACATCCCCTCAATTTCCAATTCTTGGCCACCACAAAAAGAGTTGCTATAAATATTTTTGTACATGTGGGTCCTTTTCCCATTTTTATGCTGTCTTTGGAATACAGGCCTAGAAGTGGTATTGCTGAATCAAAGGGTATGAACATTTTTATAGCCCTTTGGGCATGGTTCCAAATTGCTCTTCAAAATGGTTGGATCAATTCACAACTCCACCAACAATGCGTTAGTGTTTCAATTTTCCCACATCTTCTCCAACATTTATCATTTTCCTGTTTTGTCATGTTAGCCAATCTGATACCTGGGATGTGGTACCTCAGAGTTGTTTTGATTTGCATTTCTCTAATCAATGGTGATTTAGAACATTTTTTCATATGACTATAGATAGCTTTAATTTCTTCCTTTGAAAACTGCCTGTTCATATCCCTTGACCATTTATTAGTTGGGGAATGACTTGTATTCTTATAAATTTGACTCAGTTCTCTATATATTTTGGAAATGAAGCCTTTATCAGAGACATTGGTTGTAAAAATTCTTTCCCATTTTTCTGCTTCCCTTCTAATCTTGGATGCATTGGCTTTGTGCAAAAACTTTTCAATTGAATGTAATCAAAATGATCCATTTTGTATTTCATAATGTTCTCTATCTCTTGTTTGGTCATAAATTTTTCTCTTCTCCAAAGATCTGAAGGGTCTACTATTCCTTTTTCTCCTATATCTAAATCATGTACCCATTTTGACTTTATCTTGGTATAGTGTATAGGATGTTGGTCTATGCCTAGTTCCTGCCATACTATTTTCCAGTTTTCCCAGCAGTTTTTGTTAAATAGTGAGTTCTTACCCCAGAAGCTGGAGTCTTTGCATTTATCAAGTACTAAATTGCTATAGTCATTGACTCTTGTGTCTTGCATACCTAACCTATTCCACTGATCCACTACTCTATTTCTTAACCAGTGCCAATTAGTTTTGATGATTGCTGCTTTATAATACAATTTAAGATCTGGTACAGCTAGGTCACTTTCCTTTGCATTTTTTTTTTCATTAGTTCCCTTGATATTCTGGACCTTTTGTTCTTCCAGATGAATTTTGTTATTGTTTTTTCTATCTCTATAAAATATTTTTGGTAGTATGATTGGTATGGTGCTGAATAAGTAAATTAATTTTGTTGGAATTGCCGTTTTTATTATATTAGCTTAGCCTACCCATGATATTTTTTCAATTATTTAGATCTGACTTTATTTGTGTGAAAAGTATTTTGTAATTGTGTTCATATAGTGCCTGGTTTTGTTTTGGCAGGTAGACTCCCAAATATTTTATAATGTTTACAGTAACTTTAAATGGAATTTCTATTTCTATCTCATATTGTTGGGCTTTATTAGTAATATGTAGAAATGCCAATGATTTATATGGGTCCTTCTGTGATTTTTTCATGGAAATTTTTTGGGGGAAGAGGAGTGATAATTCTGTTTTGGACAGGTTGAGTCATGATGTCTCCAAGACATCCGGTTTAAAGGAGCTGAGTTGAGTCAAAAGTTGGAGTTTAGAGTTAATTTTCCATTTTGGTCTTGTGTACAATTCAAGGTGTTTCATTGATATGGATCTCTGGGCTTGTGTTCACCTGTTATTTCTTACAAAGACTCTGACAAGTCTTTTCTGCTGCTGTGGCTACCAAAACAGTTGTGCTAACAGACTAATATGATAAAGTGTCTGGAGTGCTGAGTGAAAAAAGAAAAACTACTGAGACAATGAAACAGATGATTAGAGAGCCCTCATTCACTTCCCCGGGTATGGGGATAGAAGCCACTTCCATTAACTGTCCCACTTCTCCAGAGGTTTCACCTGCCCCTTCACCCTAGAAAGGAATGGAACCTAAATTGGAAAAAGTTGATTTTGGCTGCAGCTAGTATCCCCCAAAGGTATTCCCTCACTCTTTGTTCTGTTCTTTCATCATTGTCATTTGTTTCCCGTTTATATAAAGAAAAAGTGAAGCCACTGATCCATGTTATGTGCTTAATATCAGCAACATGGATAAATAAAATCAGCAGCAGGGGAAACATGCAAGTCTGGGTGAAAAAGAGACACATTTTGATTGAGCATGAGGCAAAATGCTGATTTTCACTGGGAGATCACAAATACTTATCTACAATAGTTTTCCTTAGCCAATCATGCAGACAAGCAGGACAGGTGGTGAACACATACAGAGAGACTGATAACCTAGAGTAAATTAAAAGCCCCTAGACAGATAAGCCCCTTATTTCAGATAAGCTCTTTGTGACATAGATGTGAACCACCAGAATCCAGGAGAGGAAGATTCATTACTATGTATATACTTCACGAACCCTCTTTTGGGTTCTATGCAGAAGATTAAATAAAAATTATCCTTTTTCTAATATACTACCTTCCAACTTACAAGTGGGGTGAGGATTTACAGGATGAGGGACTCCCTTCCCCTTCTATCAACATCTACATATTTATTACAAATCCAAAATTCACATTTTGTTTGGTGATTCCTGTATTAATTTAAGGCATATACCAACCAATCAATCTGTGATTCAGTAAGTAATTATTAAGATCCTACTATGTGCCAGCCCTCACTTGATATAACTATCCCTATTAGCTATTATTCTATATCTAGCTTCCCTTTTGTACCTACCCTCCTGGAGAAAACTTTTACCACTGCTTCTACTTCCTCTTTTCCCACTCACTTCTGAACTCTACAGTCTGGCTTCCAGCCTCATCATTCAGTGGAAATTATTCTCTCTAAAGTTAACAGTGATCTCTTAGTTGTAAAATTTAAATGTCTTTTCTCAATTTTTTTCCTTCTTGATCTCTCTGCATCTGTGAACCAAGTTCTTCCTTGATATTTTCTCTTCTCTAGGTTTTCATGATATTTCTCTCATGGTCCTCTTCTTACTTCAGTGCTTCTTTTGATGGGTCTCCAACCAAGTCATGCCATCTAACTAGAGGTGTACTCCAAGGCTCTGTCCTGGACTCCCTACTCCTCCCTCTACATGATCTCACTTGATGATCTTATCTGTTTCTGTGGTTTCAATTAACATCTCTATGCAGATAAATCTCTGATCTGCCTTACCCTCTCAGTCTCATATCTCCAACCTCCTATTGAACATCTCAAACTAAATGTTCTGCAGATATCTTGAAATCAACATGTCCAAAACTGAAACTCATTATCTTTCTCCAAAATCCTTCCCTTACTCTCAGCTTTCCTAATGTTGTTGAGGATACCACCATCCTCTCAATCATCCAGGTTCACAACTTAGGAGTCATCTATATATCCCTTTCGCTCCTCTGACATAGATGACACCTTAGTGCAGGCCCTCATCACCCAATGCCTGGACTATTACAATACTTTCTGGTTGCAGCTGGTTGGTCTTCCCATCTCAAGTGTCTTCTCGCTCCAGTTCATCTACCACTTAGCTGCCAAAACAGCAGGTGTGACTATGTTACCCCCCTACTCAGTAAACTCCAGCAGCTCTCTATTACCTCCTGATCAAACATAAAATTCTCTCTTTGGCTTTTAAAGCTATTTTGCAACCTGGTTCCTTCCTACCTCTCTAGTCTCTTTAACACTTTACTCTCTTCCACCTACTCTACAGTGACTCTGGCCTTTTTGGTTTGGTCTTCCTTGCTCATGAAACTCCATCTCCAACTCCATTCCTTTTTATTGACTGTTCCCTATTTCTAGAATGCTTTCCCTTTTGTATTTGTCTCCTGATTTCTCTGGCTTCCTTCAAGTCTTAGCCCTTATCCTACCTTCTGCAAGAGGACTTTTCCTCTTCCCTTCAGTGGCAGAGCCTTTATTACATATGACATATGTACACATGGTTGTTTACTTGTTGTCTCCTCAATTAGAATGTGAATTCCGTGAGGACAGAGACTGTTTTTGCCTTTCTTTGTATCACCAGTGCTTTGCCTAGTACCTGACACATAGTAAGTACTTAATAAATGCTTCTTCTTATTTTTGCCAAGTATTGGGGTACACAGTTATAATGAATGAAGCACTCTCTACTAGCAAATAGCTTGGGGAAGACAAGTATAAATAAAAGCATATATAGAAAAAATATATATATACTAAATTCAAATTAATACAAAGTAATAAAATACAAGCTAGACAAAGAGTGAGGGCACTAGCAGCTGAGATCAGACAAGGCTTCATGTAGAAGATGGTAACTGAGCTGAATCTTGAAGGAAGAGAAGGATTATGTGAGGTAGAGGTGAAGAAGGAGTGTATTCCATGCATAGGAGACTAGTACAAAAGTGCAGAGATGGGAGATGGGAGTGTTGGAATCAAGAGAAGTCCAATTTGTCTAGATCACAGAATGCAGAAAGGAGAGTTATGGACAATGAGACTGGAAAGACAGCTGCAGGTCAAGTAGTGAAGGGCTTTAAAAGCTAAACAAGGTTTTTATTTTATCTTAAACGTGATAAGGAGTCACTAGATTCAATTAAGTAGGGGAGTAATATGCTTACATTTATACTTAAGGAAAATCTCTTTGGAATCAATGTGAAGGATAGATTGAATTAGGGAGAGACCTGAGACAGGGAGACTGATTAAGAGACTTTTACAATCATATAAATAAGAGGTGACGAGGTCCTGTGCTAAAGGGTAAGCTGTGAGATGCTAGAGATGCTATGGAGGTAGTAACTGCAAGATTAAGAAACTTATTGGATATGTGGGGTGAGACAGAGTGAAAAGTTGAAAGCAAATACCATTATTATGAACCTGAGAAATTGAGGAATGGTCAGCTAGTCAGTCAACAAGCCTTTATTAAGCTCCTACTATGTGACAGGTACTGTGCAAAGCACTGGGGATACAAAGAAAGGCAAAAAACACTTGCTCTCAAGGAACTCACAGTCTAATAGGGAAAACAACATGAAAACAACACTCTGCAAAGAGGATAGATTCAGAATAAATTGGAGAAAGTCTCAAAGACGTTAAGATTAAAGAGTACTGGGAAAGGTTTTTTAGAGAAAGTGGGGATTTTAGCTGAGACTTGAAGGAGGCCAGGGAAGTTAGGAGGTAGAGATGAGAAAGAACCAGGGAAGATGCCTAAAGTCAGGATAGAGTTTCATTTTTGAAGAATAGAAAAGAGGCCAGTGTCACTGGAGGGAAGAAAACAGGAAAAGTAGGAAGGGGCCAGGTTATAAAGGGCTTTACAGGATTTTATATTTGATTCTAGAGGTAATAGAGAGCCACTGCAGTTTACAGTATAGGGAGTAATATGGTCACATATGATTTCCTTCCTGTGATTTAGGAAGATCAATTTGACAGCTATGTGGAAGACAGAATGAGGCAGGGAGACCAACCATAAAACTATTGCAATAATGCAGGTATGAAGTTGGTAGCAATGTCAGAGGAGAAAAGGGAAAGTATACAAGAGATGTTACGAAGGTAAAATCAATAGACCTTGGCAACAAGTTGGATATGAGAAGTGAAGGGAGAGTGAAAAGTAGAAGAAAACATAGGTTGCAAACCTGAGTGACTGAGTGGATGGTATTACCCACCACAGTAATAGAGAAGTTAGAAAGAGGGGAGGGAAAGAAAATTAATTCATTTTTAAACATGGTGAGTGAGTTTAAGATGTCTATGGGACAACAATTTTGAAATGTCTAAGGGGAAGCTGGAGATGCAAGACTGGAAGTCGTGAGAGAGGTTAAGGAGAATGCAGACTAAAAAACAATCTTCATATTTGGCAATTAAAAGATCACTGGTAATTTTGGAGAGAACAGTTTCAATTGAATGATAAGGTCAGAAGCTAGACTGCAGAGTTAATGGATGAGTGATAGGAGAAGAAGTGGAGACAGCATGTGTAGACAGCTTTTTTCTGTCTGGAGTTTGGCTGAAACAGGGGATTGTAGGATCCATTGAAGGAGACCTGAGCATGTCTGAAGGCAGTAGAGGAGAAAATAGTAGAGACAGAGAGAGGACTGTGAGGTTGCAGTCTTTCTGAGAGCTCCTGCTCTGAGAGAGGAAGAAGAAAATTTCTGGCTATTATTGTGTTACTATCTGTAATTCAGTTAATTTTTCCTTTATTGATTTAGATACTATGCCATTTGTTGGATAAATGTTTAGTACTGATGTCTGTTTCTTGTGGTTCTTTTGAGTATGACCTTGTTTTTCTCCATCAATATTGCAAATTGTTATTTTTCCACTTGATGTGTAGTAAAAAAAAAAGTACAGCCTCTCATTTTGATTGTATGTGTGTCTTTGCCTTTGGTTATGTTTCTTGTAAGCAACAACTTATGAAGTTTAATTTTTTAATTCATTCTAGCAGTCTCATTTTTATTGGATTTTTATGTCCATTCACTTTTACACACACACACACACACACACACACACACTCTTTGAAGAAATAATTGGAAAAATATTAATTCCTGGTGAGTAGATTAAGCTAATATTAAAAAATCACAGTAATACATACATTTATTTATTAGGTAATATATCATTCTAACTCCCAAAAGAATATTTTATAGACTTAGAAAAATAATAAAATTCAAATGAAGGGACAAAAGATCAAGAATCTCAATAATAATAATGAAGTCAATAATCATTAAAAGGATTTGGTAGTGATTAAAAAAGAGGTTTATCACTGGAACAAACGAGATACACAATACACAGCAATAAACCCAGTTGAATATTGTTTGATAAGCCCAAAGACCCCAGTACCTGGGTGAAGGACTACTATTTAACAAAAACTGCTAGGAAAAGAGGATATCAGTCTTTGCAGATACTAGGTTTAGACGAACACCTTATATCATATATCAAGATATATTCCAAACTGATAAATCACTTAGATAGGAAAGGTCACATCATGAATAAATTGGAGAAGCAAAGGAGACATTATCTTTCATATTTATGGATTAGGATTAGCTTATACAATCAAATAAGTGATAAAGATAGAATGGACAATTTTGATTATGTAATATTAAACAATATTTGCCAAAATAAATCTAGTGTGGTAAAAGTTAGAAAGAAAACAGGTAACTGGGAAAAAAGTCTTTACAAGTATCTCTAATGAAAGTCTTATTTCCAGGATATATAAGGAATGTATTCAAATATGTAAGGCAAAGAACAATTCCTTAATAATTAAATGGTCAAAGGAATTTTCAAGTAATTTTCAAAGGAAGAAATCCAAGCTATCAGCAATCATATGAAAATACTTTATTTAGATCACTAATAATTACAAAAATTCAAGTTAAAGTAACTATGAAATTCTAACTCATACATATCATAATGGCAAAGATAACAAAAAACAAAATAACAAATGTTGGAGGAGCTGTGGGAAAAGAGGCACACTGTTGGTGGAACCAGGAATTTGTCCAGATATTCTGAAAAGCAGTTTGGAATTATGCCCAGAAAGTTATCAAACTGTGCATCCCCTTCATTTCAGCTATTCCTACTACGGCTATACTCCAAAGAAATCAAAGAACAAGGAAAAGGATCTAGATGCTCAGAAATATTTACTGCAACTTTTTCATGGCAGCCAAAATTTAGAAACTAGTGGAGTAACCTCTTATTGGAGAATAGTTAAACAAAATGTGGCATGTAAACATAATGGACTATTATTATGTCATAAGAAATATGAAATGGACAATTTCAGAGGAAACTATGAAGACTTTTATGAACTGATGCTGAGCAAAATGAGTAAAACTAAGAGAATAATTTATACAATGATAACATTATAAATAAAAATTACTTTGAAAGACTTTAGAACTCTGAGAAACACAATGATAAACAGTGGGTCCAAATGAATGAAGATAAATACTTTACTTAACCTCCTGAGACAGAGGTAATGAACTTAAAATGAATAGAGAGACAAATTTTGGGGTATGACTAATGTGGATATTTGTTTTGCAAGAATACATAGATTTGTATTGAGGAATTTTTTTAATAGTAAATTGAAAGATGGGGTGAGGGATAAGTTAATTTTTTAAAAACGTGTTTAAAAAAAAGGTAATGATACCATCTCAGAGATTTAATAAGTCCAAGGCCTACTGTTGAAACCACTGATGTAGCTTCCTAATCATCTAAGTGAAAAAGCCAGCTTATGAGGAATCAGAGTTGCTCAGCCTTGGCACTTGTCTCTGACTGGTTACACTACCACAGCAAATGCAGTTAGAAGAAGCTGTGCCCAAAAGAAACAATGCTGTATTTTTGCTAAATATCCTTTTTAAGTAAACCTCCTTTTGAGTGCTGGATATTCTACAGGTATTTCATTTCATTCCGATCCCAATCCTAAATCAATGAACTAACCCTAGAACATATGCTTACTAACATACAGTCAGGCTGTATACTATGTTGGAGCTAAGTGATGATTAGGATGGCACTACTTGGTGCACGCATGGATTTATAGACCCACTGAAATGATTCTATTGTCCCCAAAGAGTTCCCAGTCAAGAGGATATTGCTTGGAAACTGATAGTAGACTCTGCTTTCTATCATGGCTTGTCACTATCCATACAACCTCTGATAAATATTTGCTAGTAAAATGGCCAGGCTTGGGCCAATCTTCTTTTTTATGTCTTCTTAAAGTGTGGCAGAGTCATTGCTGGAGACTCCTCCCCAGGGTTCCAATGAGCTCTAACTCTACCAGATGAGTCATCAGTTCTTCCTAATTCTCCAAAGCCAATAAAAAGACTGTCATCTTGTACAAAGCCCACAGGTATGTCACACACTGCAAGAAACAAGCACCCATAAAGCTTTTGCATAGTTGGCAAGAGCCCGGAATGTCAGCTCTGAGTAGAATCCATGAGATGGCCCTCGCTATGCAGAGATGAGGAAACTGATATTCACAGGGATGAAGTGACTTACTCAGTCACATAGCAAAGCCAAGATATAAAATCGGTCTGTGCTGAGTTGAAGTGTAAGCAGGCATTTCTTCGACATCATGTTATTCTCTACAAGAATGATTACCTACATAGACTCAAACTAAAAAATCAACAGGTCCTTGCATGAGAAAAATCCCCAATTTTTTTTGTTTCTATGAATAATACATATTTGGTAGACTTTATACCTACATTTACTTTTAAAATATTTTTAGTATAAATAAATACACATGCATATATTATTTGAGAACCAGTAATAGAATCTGATAGTTTATTTGCTTCAACAAATTTAACACAATTTTCAGTCTTCATGTTTCAAAGCTGATTTTCACAAAACATTTATAGATTTTCTTCCCTCCTGCCCCCATCATATATTATGAGGTTTTAAATGTTTATATATACTTGTACAAAAATTCTGTGCCTTATTATTGCATGGAGATCACTCTGGGTTTCTGAGGTTGTGGTAGTAGAGTAGGAGTTCTGCTAGGTCTTACTAAGCTGGACAGGCTTTGAGTACAGAATTTGTGAGATACTTATATGCCTCTAATGAGGACAAGCTTAGCTAACTTTGAACAAGCTTGTCTATAAGAAGGTTGTCTGCCATATGATGAATTTTATGGGGCACAAGGCCACCCACAAAAACTATTTATTAATGCTTAGGGGGGAGAGAGAAATATGTTTTACTTCAGTGGAGAGAGAATTCATATAGGAATCTTTAAAAGTATTGATAAATGCTGGAGGAGATGTGGAAAAATTGGGACACTAATACACCATTGGTACAATTATGAACTAGTCCAACCAATCTGGAGAACAATTTGAAACTACGCCCAAAGGAATATAAAACTGCATACCCTTTGACCCAACAATACCACTAGTAGGTCTGTATCTCAAAGAGATTAAAAAAAAAAAAGGAAAATGACCTACATGTACAAAAATATTTATAGCAGTTTTTTTTTGTGGTGGCAAAGAATTTGAAATTGAGGGGATGCCCATCAACTGGTGGTATATGATTGCAATAAAATACTATTGTGCTATAAGAAATGATGAGTAGAATGGTTTCAGAAAAACCCGGGAAGTCTTATGTGAACTGATGCAAAGTAAAGTGAACAGAACCAAGTGAATATTGTACACACAGCAATATTTTAAGGATGATCAAGTGTCAAAGACTTAGCTACTCTGAATAACACAGTGATCCAAGACAATTCCAAAGGGCCCATGATGGAAAATGCTACCCACATCCAGAGAAAGAACTGATAAACTCTAAGTACAGCTTGAAACATACTTTTTTTCCACTCTATTTTTATTGGGTTTTGTGTATTTTCTTCTGCAACATGACTAATTTGGAAATATGTGTTGTATGACTTTACATGTATAATCAATATATTGCTTACCTTCTCAAGAGGTGAGGGAGGGGAAGGAAGGAGTGAGAAAATTTGGAACTCAAATTTAAAAACTGAGTATTAAAATATTTTTAAATGTAATAAAAAATTAATGAAATAAGTACAAGTACATTAAAATGAAAAAATCCACAAAAAATAAAAGTATTGAAGTAAACAGAACATTTAACCTTAACTATACCTAGAGGATATTAGATGTAATTGGCAGGGAAAGTCATTTGTGTTTCAACAGTTACTCTGTTTGAAACCACAGATATGTACCACAATAAAGAGAGTAGAATTGGTCTTCAGATGAATAGCAGGAACTTCAACCAGTACCCTTAACCCTAACTCAGCCCTAACTACTTCCCCACCCATTAACACTGACTTTGAAGAGAAAGGGAACATAGGGGTAAGACAAAATTAACACAAAAAAGTTTAAGGTGGAAGGAGGCAAGAGGAGAGGGGATACGGGTAGGATGTTCTAGAATGGTTTGTACTCACTCAGAAATATGTGTGTATGTGTGTGTGTGTGTGTGTGTTATTAAAACTGCCAAAGAACAGGAACATTTTATAGAAAGTATAAAATCATGGGAGAGGGGAACTTTAATTGTAATTTTGGATACTGTTGCTGTCATGAGAGAGACAATGAAAGAGAGAAACAGAAATCACAGAACTTCCAGGAGATTAAAGCCGTTAACTGTGAGAAAGATTCAAGAGAGATTTGCTGAGAGAACTGAATTTAGCCTTTAAACTTTGGTGAAGGTATCCTGAAGAGAATTCTTGACTGGCTTTACTTGGTCTGGAAAGAGCCAAAGAGTTGGACTGTATTTCCAGAGTTCAGGAAATGTCCTCAGTTGCAATTGATGGGTAGAGGTGAATCTTATGGGTGCTACATTGTTGAAATATTAAATGTCTTTGTATTGTTTATTATGCTGTTAATAAATTGCATGACTGATAACATTGACATTTGTCTACACCTAAGAGATCAAGGTTTTAGAAACAGAGAAGAGAAAGTTTATAGGGGAGAGAAGGGAAGTGCCTACTATGTTTCAGGAGCTGTGCCAAGCACTTTACAATATTATTTCATTTGATCTTCACAACAACACTGTGAGGTGGGTGTTATTTTTTATCCCCCTTTTACAGTTGAGAAAAATGAGAGAGATTAAGTCACTTGCCCATGATCACACAACTAGTATTTGAGGCTAGATTTGAACTCAGATCCTTCTGATTCCAGGCCTAGGGTTCCATCCAGTGTCCTACAGAGCTACCTAAAAAAAATTTTTTTTTTCAGTTTATTTAAACTGGAGTGGATTTAGAGCTAACTGATTAAATAATGATGCTACGCACTTCAACAAATTATGATTTAGGATCAGAACATACCCTTCTGATTGACTTAGAACCCAGCATGAGAATTAGTAGGGAAATGAACTAATAGTTAAAGAGAAGGATGGTCATTCTGTAACTATAAACACTTCTATCTATCTAATATTCAGGGTCAATTCCTCTCCTGAAAAAGAGGCTAGGCAAATTTCCATAATAACATGAAACTAGGTAGTATCTGGGAAAGGCAAGAGACTTTTGCTCTTTTTTCCTTTGTAAAGCAAAACAATTTCTCAGGAAAATTCCCCAAATTCCTATTGATTTATATAAACTCCATCTCAGTTTCTGAAAACTAAACTCAAGGAATCTTATAAACTAATCACTTTGTGTTGAAGTTTTCCCATTTTGGTTTTTAGAAACTGCATCAACTTACAGCATTTAGATTTTAAAATATTTATAACACTCTTGATTTATGCAAAGTGAGTGCTGTTTTGTTCCAATTCATAGTTAACCTCCTTATTGGTTAACTTAACCTCCTTATTGGTTAACTTAACCTCCTTATTAAATTCCTAATTTGGGATTACTAAATTTGGAATCTTTTCTTTTTAGTTACCAAAAGCCTCAATAGCTATTTTAGAGTGCAAGGGTTGTCTCCTGCCCTACCTAGAGAAAAACTTTGAGGGACAATATTGCTAGTCATGATCCTACCTAATTAGAAAACATCAACATAGGTAATCAGCTTTAAAATAATTCACCTCAGGGTACCTTTAGATAGGATTAACACGACTTTAGAAACCAAATTATTATGCCAAATGTGGAAATGATTTACTCTTCCAAGATCTGTATTATGTATCACATAAAAGACAATAGGAGAATTAATTCAGGGTATGAATGTATAGAAAACTACTTCATGTCAAAAAAAGCAAATTAACTGTTTTAATATACCTAGTGTTAAAAGGTGTGCTAACAAATGATCTAGGTAACATTCTTTTGATCTCGAGGTTAGCATGGAACAGTAGCCTACTAAAGAGCAAGCTGTCATCCTACTTTAGTAAGTGAGGCAATGTGAGTCGATAAAAGTTCAAAGTACAGTCATTGCACAAGCCTAGGCAGAAAGGCAGGGTAAAGGGAGGGATGTTTTGGGATGGATACTGGTGGGGGCGGGTTGAGCAGTGGAGAGGAGTGGAGAATGAAGTTTGGCTTTCGCGGATTCCAGAGTCTGAACATACACTCTTGCCCTGATTAGGAGCTTCAATTTCTAAATTGGGAGATAGGTGAAGGAGAGGGGATTGCGGGACAAGACAAAAAGTGTGCACTCACTCCATTATTATTAATTAGTTACAGTATCCCTTGGATTTGTTCCAAAAGAAGGCAAGTGGGCAGTAAATTGTCACAAGCTTGAAAATATTTACCCTACCCGACCCCCACTATTACACATCCTTTTAGATGAAGGCGCAGTTGCCCCTTAGTAGGAGGATGGAAGTGAGAGAGACAGGGCTAAGTGAAAAGACCCAGGGAAAAGAAATCCAAACGAACGAGAAACAGCACCGAAACTTGGCAAAACTGTCGGGGGCTGGGGGTGGGGGGCAAGGAGAGTGATGTGTATGGTCACAATTGATTACTCACAGTTTACTGCGTCTGAGGTCTGGATCATGAAAATGAGACTCAGAATGAAGCCAACGCAGCGCCGTCCTAGGATCCTCATTGTGAGAAGGCCCAGCAGAAGGTTGAGCGAGGTATGTACTGCCTTGTGTGTGTTGTTGCCGCTTGGGCTGTTTCTGCTTCTGCTTCTGCTCTTGCTGTAGCTTCTTCTCTATTTACTTTGTCCCAGAGCCTCAGAGCGAGGCAGCAAAACAGCGGCGGTGTGCAAGAGGGAGGGAAGAGGTTGCCAGCTCCCAGTTCCCTAGCCCCTGCTGGGGAAAGTGATAACAGTGGGATGGGATCCATCCCAGAAACAGGACATTTTCCAGGAAGCTTTTCAGACTTTGTGGGGGTGGGAGGGGGTGGGGAAAGTGAGTCTAGTAAACATAGCCCGAGTATCTTTGCTTTTCTTGCAACCAGGTCAAAGCAGTTTGTTCACTTAATTTTTCCCTTCACACATATCTTACATTTGGTTATATGAGGGGATAGCTGAAAAGTGAAATTTTAAAGGTAAACAGAACACTGAAAACATTTCAGCAGGAAAAAATTGCTAAGGCTTCTGCTGGGAAATCACCAGACTCAGCTCCTGTCAGAGCTAAGAAAGAAAAGTTTATAAGAAGGTGAAGGGCAGGAAAGTGCAGTAATTCACAGAAGTTGATTTCAGTGAATACTCTCAGGAGCCTGTACTTATAAAGGTGTTCATGGAAACAAAATAAGTAGTCATGATGTTCAGTATTGTTATATTAGTCCATTTATTTAGTCCTCTTTTTACGGACTTTGAAATTGAACTTCGGAGGTAAGTATTTTGCACAAAACAGTCCCTTTAGGTATGCTGACTTGTTGACTTTATTACTGGCAAAAAAAACCCTGAAATTTCCGATTAATTGACGTTCTAGGTTGGATAAGTCATTATTAAAGGACTAAAACTTCCATTCAAAAGTGGTATTTTAAGCCATTGAATTACTGCTTTACTTCCTACTTACCATGCAGCAGAACATTTAGGGAAGAAAAAAGAAGGAAAGGAACAGATAGGGAAATCGTCAACATTTTCAGTATATAAATAAGGAGGAGACAAAATAAAAATGTCAGTTTTGACGAATTGTTGAAAACATGGGAAAGTACAGGCAAAGACCTACACTACAAAATTCCCAACTCCCTCAAAATAGTATTCTTATCAGCCTACCAGGAGTCTATATACTTCATGCCTGAAGTCCCCATTACTCTAATTAATCTTGTGTATAACAGCATTTATTTACTTATATATTTTTAAAAGTTAATATATTTACTTATTTTGCAGAATTGATAAAACAGGATGTCGATAATTAAAAAAAATTATTGGTGATGCTATTGTAATTAATCTCAGTAAGATCTTGTTGGTTTTTAAATTCTGTAGCTCAAGGCTGTTTATACTATTTCAATATAGTATACTATACTTTTTTAAAATTAAGAGTTCAATTTAAAAATATTTATTTTCTCTTCTTCCTACCAACTCCATCACCCACACATTGAAGAAAAAAACTCTCGTGATAGATGTGCTTATTCAAACACAATGTTCTTCATCGTCAATTTTCTAGAATCATGATTGATTTGATCATGCTGATCAAAGTTCTGTTCTTGTTCATTTTTACAATGTCATAATATAAATATAAATTGTTTTGCTGGTTCTTCTTATTTCACTCTATATTCATACAAGTCTTCCCAGGTTTTTTTGAAATTTTGGAAACCGTAATTTCTTATAACACAATCTGATTCCATTCCATTCAAATATCATTGCTTGTTCAGCCATTCTCCAAATGATGGCCACACCTTCAGTTTCTAGTTCTTTACTACCACAAAAAGAGAAGTTATAAATATTTTTCTACAAATAGATCCTGTTCCCCTTTCAGCCTTGTTAATAGACTGACTTTGACTTGCATTAGTCCTGAATATGGTGCTTGAAATCTGTGACAAACAAACATCCTTTGACGTGGAATTTTGGTGAAGGATGTTTTCCTTCCAACTTCCTAGTCAGTGAAAGTAATAGAATTAGGAAGGAACAGAGCACTGATTTTAACACAGCAGGTGGGATTAATGTTAAAATTGTAGGTATTGTGTACTTTGCAAAAAGAGTTGGGAATTTTAATAAATTAAAAACTCAACAGTGTGTGTAGCAGCCTCAGAAAACTAATAGTATAGTAGGCTGCATTAATAGAAATGTACTATTCTTCATGAATGAGGTATAATGACCCTACCATACCTTGCCCTGGTTAGACTAGATCTAGAGTATATTGGAATGTTTGTCCTTGGAAGAAGTGAAGTCTTCAAGCAGAGGCTGGTTGACTCACACAATAAGAGAATATGACAGTTGAAAGGCATCGTAGTTCCATTAATCCAATACATTCTGAAAAGAAATCCCTACCACCACATATCTGACAAGTGGCCATCCAGACTCTTCTTAAATACCTCCAAGGAGGTCAAAAGGTTACCACCTCTAAAGGCAGCTCATTTAGCTTCCGGTCATCTCTAATTATTAAAAACTCTTTGTCCAGCATGTTGTAAAAGAGATTCTTGATCAAAATAGAATTAGTTGGAGAGGTCCCTTCTAATTCTGACTGAGGTTCTATTATTCTAGTATTTTCATTGATTTAAAAATATACATTGACATGTAAGTCCCGGGGGTAGGCACTGATGAAGATACAAAAATGAATCATAATACTCTATTTCTGCCCTCAAGGGGCTTACTACCTAATAAACAAGGAAGGTTGTAATTAAAATAAAAGGTATTTGATAAATGTCACATTTATAAATGTGACAAGATGCTATAGAAGTCCATAGGAAGGGGAAAATATTTCTGGATGAATCATGAACACTTGATCCAGACCTTGAAGAATTCAATGGGATTTTAAAAGGCAGAAATAGGGGAGTGAGGCCATTCTAAATGGAGGAAATATCATGAGTTGAGGTAGTACCTTCAGGTGAGGCAGTCTTCAAAAACATCAAGTAGTCCAATTTAGAGGCAGTGGAGAGGTGAGTACAGGAAAATAACGAGTACTAGTTTGAGTCAGCCCAGGAAAAGCAGGACCCTGAGTTGGGGTGCCCATGAAGCCTTGGTTTGAGGAAGAGTCGGTAAGGAAGAAGTACTGTAAGGGCAGAGAGAGATGATAAAAAATATTCATTTACTCAACAATTTTTCCCAAAGATGGTCTTGAACGTCAGAGATATTTACATCTACTTCCTCCCCTTATCAATACATTAAAATTTTCTATTTGATGTTAATATTGTGTGATGTTTAATTCTATAATATTGCACATCTTTTCCCAAGGTATACAGACAGTAGTAGAGCTGCTACTTAATAGTTAGAAAGGAGAGAAGTGAAAATTAGGTTCACACAGACCCAAATGCCACCTGAACTATCTAAATAATTGCAAGATTTTTTTTTTTTTTGGTGTGGTAGTTATTGTTCCTTTGACTTCTAAAGAAGTCATTCCCAATTCTTTTAGCATGATCAGACATAGCCTAATTGCCAAGTGATTGAGTTGCTGAGATCACCCGACAAAAAAGATCCATGGCTGGGAGAGAAGGATCCTTTATTTTTTTTACAACTTAAGAAAGAAACAAGCATTGCACTCTAAGGTCTTAGATCTTTTGGATTTGACGCAAAAGGAAAGGGAATTTGGGAAATAATAGATTAATATAGCAAAAGGATTGGAGGAATAAATTATCTGCCCTTCTTAGCTAGGGTTTGTTTTCATAACAGAAACCTTGGCTACAGAGACGCTCCCGTTGCCTAGTTGCACGTCCCCCTTCTCCCCACCTCCCCCAAGCCGTTCTTTTCTCTCTTTGGGCGGGGGGCGGAGCTTCGATGGCGAGCCAGCTACTCAGACACAAATATTGGGGCAAAGGTGTGGGCGGGCCTTAGGAAGGCCTGCCCATAACTGGAATTGCGACATTGGCGTGTCAGCTCTAGAGTTGGCGTTGAGCGGTTCAGAGGCTTTTCTTCTTGCTGCGGAGGCAGGCCCTCTTGTCTACTCTCGCTGGTGACCGGAGTTTCCCGGAGTCGGTCGTGGTCTGCTCTGGGGCCTTCTCCGTTTGTCCTTCCTACCCTCCTCCCTTTCCCTCCCATCCCCCCTTTTGATTCCCAGGCCCTGCCTTTTGTCCTCTGGGCGGCCGCGATTCTTTAAATCCTGGGCCGCGAGGCCGCTAGTCTTCGCTTCCCTGGCGCAGATGGGCGGAATCGGCCGCAGTAGATTGCTCAATTTGATGACCAGCTGTTTTGACTGGCTGAAAAGGTGGCGGGACCCCACCAGGTAGGAAGGGGGAAGGCAAGGGGCCCAGCCCCGCTCCAGGAGGGGGTCTGCTGCGAGGCGCTCCTTGGGGCGGGGGCCCGTGACGCAGGTTTTCTCGAAATCTTCAATAGGTCGAGACCTTTTGTTTTCCCATTCTTCTCTCGGGGGAACCTGGAGCCGTGAAGGAGGAAAGCCTTGTCCTTAAAATAAGTGACTACCTAAATTTTTTGCCCATCACGTTAGAGTTTATAAAGAAAACTTTTTTTTTTCCAAATGGAATCCTTTTTGGAGATTTCTTCGTCGTCTCGGGGGAAAAAAACGAATTGAAAAAGAACCATAGACATGGAATAGCTTTTAAAATAAGCATTTCCACCTTCCCTGTTTTGCTTTGATTTTTTGTTTTAACTCCCTGTTCCTATCATGGGAGTCAAAATGGACACTGCGATAAAATCTTCACTATGAAGATGTCTTGCAGCTTTCTGTGTTTTAGATTGAACACCAATATAATTTCTTACAATTGCAGTGAGCATTTCTATTCTTTACCGCGGTTCTACTTTGCCTGTTTTATTGTTTTTGTTCTCGTTCTCCTACTTAAGAGCTGCATTGCCTTTCGTGAATTCTCTGGGCATCCCTGGCTATCTTAAGTAATTGGCCTTTTTTTGGTTGTTTTTGTTAAGCTCATGTAAATTTTAAAAGATCATGGGAATTAGCTGGTCAGAGAGTTGCATAGAGAAAATACTCCCTAAACAGGAAACTAGAAGAGACTTCGGGGTAATCTGCAGTTACATATAACTAATGTTAATTTTCATTCCACGTCCACATGACCGGGAAGATGGTAAAATATGGTAAAGCCTTTTAAGAACTTCATGGCTTCAAACTACAGTATTTTTCTTCAAGTTGAACTGTACTTTATGAAAATGAATTTTTGAAAATGTATATGTCTTAAAAATACATATTTTAGGTTGACATTTACATTAGTTTTTGATATTTTTTTTACATCAGTTTTATTTTCTAATATATGCCTCCCCCACTTCCCTACTCCCTGAACAGTCTAAAGCAAAAAAAATTAAAAAGAACGGTAAAAAACTGTCCCACACCCGTTGTCCTCTACCCTTCAAAGGAGAGGGGAAGATAGGGAGGTGTGTTTTTCTCTCATCCCTGGGTCTTAAACGTGGTGATAATTACATTTAAGGATTATTTTGCAATTTTTTCCTCCTTCATTTACCTGCTGTAATCAGACTGAAGGGATCCTGTTTTTTTGTAGAATGATTGATAACATGTTTAATATCTGAAGAAATGTAAAGCTCTCACCTTCTAGACTACTCAGCTACTTGTGATGTCATCACTTTTAATTAGATAGATTTCTGTCCTTTGATTTCATAGTCCTTCTTGAGCCTTCAAAATAACCTATAGTTATTTTCATTGGGTTTGTTTCTAAAAAAAAAAATCCCATTTGATTTTTCTTTTTTAGAGATGTATATATTTTCCTCTGGATTTTATTGAAAGGCGAAAACTGTAATAGCATTTTTCTGGAGCTATGAAGAGAGTTCTCACATTGATTTCCTTTACAGTAAGCAGTCTCACCCTGAAACAGGCAAAGTTTAAACATATTGGGATGATTTAAGTTTATTACTATGTGGGGAAAGGGTCTCATTAAAAAAAAAAAGTCAGTCATCACATGACACAGAGAAAGAAGTGTCTATCTCCATTTAAGAGTCAAATGTTTGACTTTTTTAAGCATAAGAAAATTTTATTAGTATTTGTAGAAATGTGACATTGAAGTTTCATATTCAGAACTTGTGTGCCAATCTGTTCTTAAGTAAGCATATTTTAGACTATAGCATAATACCAGAAACAGTAGAAAATAAAACTGATGTAAAGAAAATATCAAAAACTAATGTAAATGTCAACCCTAAAACATGTCTTTTTCTTAAAACATATAAATTTTCAAAAATGTTTCTGCATTGGATAGAATTGTCATAGGTGTTTGCAGCTTAGGAGGACTGTGTCATTTTTTCATAAATTTAGCAGATTAATTAATGTGAATTACAGTTTACATTAGATAATTAAATTTATTTTACTCTGTGTGTATTACTCCAGAGGAGATGGCAAGTTGTTTCAAGAAGGGGGAAAAAAAGTTGTTTTCTGGTAAATTTTAAGTATTGCTTTATACCTGTACCAAAATTAAGATTGGTTAATTTCATCCAGAACTTTGTAAATAGCTTTTAAAACAATTGTTGATGTTTTGATCTCCCTAATGAAAACTGATTTGGAATATTCTCATTAATACCACTTTTAAATTTTATATGTGATAATGTCTTAATTTCTTACATTATTTTTATAGGTGATATTCGTACACAGTTTATTTAACCTTTTACATCTACAGGCCTAATTAAGATCACCTAAAATCATATTTCATTAAAGTATTTTCTTTGAGAATTTCTTTGGAAACTTTGTTTGCATGGAAATGGTGATCACTGTCATTGATTTAGTTGGCTGTCCATCTCATCTTCCATACTCATGTACTCTTTTTTTATAATCCAAATCGGTACTCACTCTCTTATCCACCCTTACCTTTATTTACAGTCTCTCCCACCAAACAATTTACTTTTTAGGGACCTGGATTTAAACTTACTCAGCAGGTGTCAGCATCAGAAAGCAGAGTAAGCTACTAGGTATGGTCCGAGACACCCAGAGACAGAATCAGAAATAGCCACATGAATTGGGATGTACACCCTAAGTTGGTGTGTTAATAAATCAAGTACTTGCAAATATATAAGAAGAGAGAGCCAAGCCTAAAGAATTGGAGTAGACTTAGAGCTGCCTGTGAGGGAGAAGGTCTCGAAGGAAGGTAGGATGAGGAGAATGGAGTACATTTCAAGTAAAGGAAACATCACTTGGAAGTGGTATTGTACTTGGTATATTCTAGATACAAAGAGTAAACAAGTTACTTACCAGGGAGTTATCTATAGTGTTATAAAAGATCTCTATTGCCAGGCTAAGAAATTTTGACTTTAACCTGCAAAGGCATTAAGTTGTTATGGAGGGCAAGGTGGTATCACTAAAGATTTTTGAATAGGGGATAATGTGTGCAAAGTGGTATTTTTACATGAAAATCTACAATGTATTGAAGGGGATCTTGGAAGCAGAGATCAGTTAAAAGCCTATTTCTGTAATGAAGTACTTAGAGCTTGAGCTGAATTGATGATTTGGGGAATGTAAAGAGACTTCTCTTAAAGACCTTAGATAATCAGAACCAATATAAATTAATGATTGAATGAATGTAGGAAGAAGAGGAAAAGTCAAAGGTGATTTTGAGGCTGGTTGTCTGGAAGAATGAAGATCCTGTCCACAGAAATGGACAAGTCCAGCTTTAATCTTTCTGCTTCCTTTGTTATACCTACCTCTGTTTTCTCCTTCCCAGCTATCAATAAGATCATAGGGCTGGAGAGAGCTCAGTGATCATCTAGTTCAAGTCCCTCATTTTACATACGAAACTGAAGCTCAATTTACAGGACTTGCCTAAGCTCATCTAAGTAGAAAGAAGCAGTTATGATTTAGCTCCTTGTACTTTTCCTCTCCAACCATACCTTTTCAGGCTCATTAACCTTATGGCCTCTCAACATTTTCTTTCTCTTCTCATCTCATTTGAATTTTCTTAGCTCTTTCCACCTTTTTGTGTTTAGGTGGAACCTACTTGTGGCCTTAAAGTAGGTGTTCTTTTTTTAAAGTAACATTTAATTTTTCTAAATTACATTTACAAAGTTTTAAACTTTTTTGTTTTTTTAAAGTTTTGAGTTCCAAATTCTGTTCCTTCAGGCCCTCCTCCCTCCCTGAGGCTGTAAGCAACCTGATACAGGTTGTACATGTGCTATCATATAAAACGTATTTCTATATTAATCATTTTGTGGAAGAAAACTTGAACCAAAAAAAAAAGTGAAAAATAGTAGTCTACCATCTGTATTCATTTTTTTTAATCATGAATTCTTTGGGATTGTCGTGGATCATTGCTAAGTCATTCACAGTTGATGATGGTACAATATTGCTGTCACTGTGTTCTGTGTTCTGATTCTGCTCACTTAGCTCTACATCAGTTCATGTAAGTTTTTCCAGAATTTTTCTGAAATCATCTTATCCTGCTCATCATTTCTTACAGCACAAAAATATTACATTACAATCATATATCACAACTTGTTCAGCCATTTCCCAATTGATGGACATCTCCTCAAATTTCCACCACTTTGCCACCATAAGAGGAGCTGCTATAAATATTTTTTTACAGATAGGTCCTTTGCCCTTTTGTTTTATTTCTTTGGTATACAGATCTAGAAGTAGTGTTGCCCGAGCAAAGAGTATGCACAGTTTTATAGTCTTTTGGGCCAAAATGGCTCTCCAAAATGGTTAGATCAGTTCATAGCTCCACCAACAGAGTAGGGGTTCTTAACCTAGGGTCCATGGACCACCAAAAGGTCATTGAAAAGATTTCACAGGGTTCAACTTGTGTGGGAAAAAAAAATACATCTTTATTTTAACATACTTGGTTTCCTTTGTAATCCTATGTAGTTATAGTTAACTATATAGTTATAGTTATATATTTATATATATATAGTTAACTATATAGTTATATTTAACTGTATTTAACTATAGAGTTATATTTAACTGTATAGTTAAAGACATTCTGAGATGTAGTCAGTAGGCCTCTCTAGACTTTGAAGGGATCTATGACACAAAAAAGGTTAAGAAACACTGCCCTAGGATATCATTGGTACCCCAGTGATAAATTGTGGTGTTACCAAATGAAATTATATATTATTTGTGTATTTCTTATATATAAGCTGCTGTGAAGGATACAGTGAAGTTTAACAGGCTACTTGATTTTACTGGTTCCTGCAATTCAAGGAATTATATTCTGCAGAGGAGAACACAGTATGTACACAGATTAATAAATAAAAAATAACTTAAAGACATAGCACTAAAAATTATGGAGATCAGGAAAGGACGTAGCACCTGAGTTGTCCTTTTAAGGGAAGATAGGGATTTTCTTTTTTGAATTTTATTTTTTGGGTCAATAAAAATTTGACTTCTCCCTCCCCCTCCCTGCTGATTGAGAACAAAAGAAAACTAAAACCCCTGTTGTAAACATGTATAATCAAGTGAAACAAATGTTCATTATTGCCTTTACCATGATTTTCAAATTTATTTCTTCAGAGACTGGCAGCTATATACATCATTACTAGAAGGAATGGTATTGTTAATATTTTAAACCATATATCACAGTAAGATCTAAATGGATATGTAAACTAAGTATCAAAGATAATAAAAAGATTAGGAGAACAAGGTTTCTTGTAATATGTTAGAAAATTCTTATAAAAATTATTAAGAGTTTTAAATTATTCATAAATTATTTAAGAGTAAGTTATTTTTGCACTTTTTAGACTAAGGTCTTTAACAGGTCTCGCTCAGTTTGACTGAGGCAGCTCCCATTCAGTGATTGAGGCTAGTCCAAACAAAAAAAAAAACAATCTAGGAGAGGAAGATTCAGGGAAGACCCTCAGGGTTTCTGGCCCAAACAGAAACAATTGCTATTTGCATTGATTCTGAGCCAATCAGGGCCCAAACTATGACCAAGTAGGGCTTGGCCTGGGACCTATTGTTGGCTAATCCGTGAGAGCCAGAGTGATTTGGGTTTAAGGCAAGGTCCTTAAGAAAAAAAAATCTAGCCTGGTAAACCCTTAGATATCTTGTTAGGTTTCAACCATCAAAATTTACATTCCTTTGGGCAGAATTATAAGGAGGAGGAGAGGGACTGGAAGGGCAGTGAAGAGAAGGAAGGAGAGATGAGATTTACCTTAAGCAAGATATGGCAGGTGATGGGAGGACAAACAGCAGTGGTAATGGGTCTTGTTGGGCTATAGGGAATGCTAACCATTAGAAACCTAGATTTCACGAGCATGACACGAAGATGACTGGGAAATAGCCTTTCCTTTTAAATATGTCCTATTTTCAGGGTGTTTAAATAGGTCATGTTGGAATTTTGCTCTTACAAGTTAGTGTTCTTGTTATGTATGGATAGATAATTTATGAATGGAAAGTACATTTATTATTTGTTAGTAAATATTAAACATTGTGGGACAGTATAGTATTATAGAAAGAACACTAGACTTGGAGTCTAGAGAGTTGGGTTTGAATAGTGCCTTCAAGACTTAATAGCTTTGTCCTGTACCCTCTTCCCTCTTTGTACTCTCTTAGTAACCTCATTAGCTTGCACGAGTTCAATTATCTTTACACAGGCTATTTTCAAAGATAGTTATCAAGAATCTACTGAGCTTTAGTCCCATGTCAACCTCATATTGGACATTTGACTGGAGGTCCCATAGACATCTCAAACTCAGCATGTGTAAAATAGGTAAAATTGTCCTCTCACTTAACCCTCTTTTCAACTTATTTCTGTTTAGGGCACCACCATCCTTTCAGTCACATAGATTCATGACTTTATTTAATACAATCATATGTGATTATTGTATAGTTTTTTTTTGCTGCTTTTTATCTGCCATTTTGAATTATTTATTTATTGTATTACTGCCTTCTATTTTCATAGATTATCAGAAAATGACTATCTTAAAAGTGATTTTGCTTAATTGTGCCATAGAAATAAAAAGTTTAAAAATGTAAATTCATTATATCCTAAAGTGATTTTTAAAATGTTATTATTTTAAGAAAGGTGACACTTTTGATGGTGGGCCTTGATAATGCTGGTAAAAGTGCAGCAGTGAAAGGAATTCAAGGAGGTAAGCTATGAATATTTATATAATTGTTAAATTATCCTTAATTCTGATTAGCTATTTCTTACAAAGCCCTCTTTTTTTTGGTACACTCTTCAGGCCAGCAAATGATGTGATAGCTCAATTAGTAACTTGGTTTTTCATTATTCTCCTGGCTCCTATAGACTTTTTAGTACACAGTAGGTACTTAATGCCTGCTAGTTGCTTGGTTACATGAGGGTTCCCACTTATTTGGGAATGTTTTCAGGTGTTACACTTGGGTAGGCCCAGAGAGTAAGAGATTGATTCCCTTCAGGGGTGTAAGCAGTTGGCAGAGAAATTTAGTAGAATGCAGACATAATTGAAAACAGAGAGACATAGCTGACTGATGAGTATATATACTCGATTTTAAGACAGAATGGAAATATATTTCTATTTCCTATCTACATACTTTATAGTTCATTCACTGAATTTATGCTCCCAAATCTTCCCCCATCCGACTCCTTCATATTGTAATAGATCACAAGATTGGAGCTTTAGAGTTGAAATGGGAACCTCAGAGATCATCTTGTCTTCATTATCTAGATGAGAAAACAAGGTTATATCACAAGCAGGTTTTGAATCTAATCTCTCTGACTTAAAATCAACACCATTTTCTTAAAAGCACTCCTTTTCCTTGCTCCTTCCTCTGTATTAGAAGTTTATTAAACACCCTCTTATTAGACAGGAAGGAGGAGTGGCTGTATTCAGAAGACACATATTTAGAGTTTGAAGAAAGCTAAGTATAAAACCTTCTCTGAGTCTGTTATCTTTTTCTCCTTTGAATTCACTCATTTGATACTTAATCACTTTTTTCTGGACATATTCCCAGCATCTCAGGTTCCACATGTCCAAAAGTGACCTTGTATTCTTCCTAAATCTTTGTGTTCTCCCTAACTTCAGTTTCTTTTGAGAACATCACTGTCTTCCCAGTTACCCAGCCTCTAAACCCAGGGGTCGTCTTTGAGTCTTTTTTCCCTCATCCTCTTCCTTCATTTAATTAGTTGCTAAATCCTATTGATGGTACCTCCACAGTATTTCTTGCATTTATTTCTTCCCATCCACTCCATTGCCACTGTCCTAATATAGAACATAACCCCTAACCTGACCTATTAGAAGAGACTCCTTCGTGGCTTCCACTCCAGTTACTCCCTTCTTCAATCTGTCCTTTGAATCTTTCCCAAAGAAAGTGTATAAATGCAGATCTAATCACATCACTGTGAGCCTTTCACTGGTGCCACAGGGTAAAATACATACTCCTTATTTATCTTGGCATTCAAGACAATTTGCTGTCTGCTTTCCAATTTTTCTTTCTAGCTTTATCCATTCTATTTCATATTATATCATCACTGGTTTCAAAATAACAGAAAATTAGTGCCCAAAAAAGGACCTTAGAGATCATTCTTCTGAGAATATTTAGTGACATATGTAAGATCATATAACTATAAGTGACAGAGTTCAAATCCAAATTTTATGGTTCCAAATCCAATGCTAACTATCTCTTGTTTTGCTCTTTTACCTCTATGAATTTTTACAGTTATTTCCACTTTCCCTACACCTAAGCAAACTCTGTTTCTTCCATGAAGACTTTTCCTGAGCTCAGTCACTGTCCCACTTCTAATCTCTCATTCCTATCTATTTGACCTTACTGATTGCTATATATCTTGCATTATGGTTATTTATGTATGTCTTACCTTCTTGACTAGGTTTGTAAGCTCTTTTAGGAACAATGTCATTTTTCATTTTAGCATTCTTAGCACCTAGCATATTATATTGCACAAGTTATATACTTAATGAAATTTCCTTGAATGGTATTGAAGTGACTCTATTAGAATCATTGTGTTTTAAAAGTTAGTTGTATGGAACTTGGAACACTTTTTTTTTTTTGTCATGGAAACAGTGTTGTCAATGGTGGTTAGATTCCCAGGTTAATACAGAGAGCCTTTTTAACCTATAATATGACTGAATTAGAGTATGAATTCTTAAAGTCACATTTTCCATTCTCGAAGCATAGGGCCATGCAGTCCAAGAATAGATGGGGAAAAACAGAGTAAGAAGCTGTATAAGATAGTTTAATAATTAACCAATAACGTATTCTGTTCCTTCGAATTTTGAGGAGGATAAACTGACGACTCCTTCCCTTCTTCCCTTTCCCTATATGATATTGTTCTTTTATATCCTTCCCCCAACATGAACGGAATCTGCTGATAAAACTCTGGAAGATAGAGTGATCAGTGGTGTAGCATAGTGTTTTGCACAGAGGTGCTTAACAACATTTGTTGAATTGCCATTATAAAAATTTTAATATTTTACTTCTCTACAGTATAACTTGTTTTGAAAAACACTGAAATGGGGGCAGTGAGGTGGTGCAGTGGATAGAGCACCGGCCCTGAAGCCAGGAGGACCTGAGTTCAAATCTGGCCTCACACCAAACACTTGACACGTACCACCTGTGTGACCTTGGTCAAGTCACTTAACTCCGATTGCCTCACTAAAAATAAAAAAAATAAAAATAAAAAAAAAAGAACAACACTGTCATGAAAGAAAGAACACTGAACTTGGATTCAGGGAATCTGATTTTTAATCATGGTTTTACTCTCATAGCCTTGGATAAGTCACTTTCCAACACTGGGCCTTCATTCTCATTTGTGAAATGAGGGGATTGGACTAAATGGTCTCTAAGAACACTTCTAGCTCTAAAATTCTATGATTTTGTGAATAAAACTTTTTTCCTCCCCTTTCCTGACCCCAGGCAATGTTTTTTTTTTTTTTTTTTAAAGTTTGTCTTTGGTATCCAACTACTTTGTTCCTTTCTTAGGTACTTCATGTTCTTCTGCTGCCCCAAGCCTCCCAACCAGGCATCTGACCTCTGGGTCACCACCTTTACTAATCACACTTCCCATTCCTTTATGTAGTTAAGGATTGGAAAGAAAGCAATCTAATTTAATAAATTTGTATGTAATGGTGAGGTAGAATTAGTAGTAAAAAAGTATTCGGTTTGGAGGCCAGGTTGACAAGAGATAATTTACTTAACCTCTCAGCTTCAGTTAGGAAAACACTTTATAATCTTTGAAGCAGTATATAAATTTAAGTTCAAGAAGCCTTTCAGTTTTACCAGAACTAGTGGTATTTTTAAAAGGTTATCCTTATTAATGCCAAATAAATTACATAATTGGTAAAAAATTTCAGTATCAGAAGTAGAAAAATTCAGGTACTTTCAATGAAGATACTTGTTCAGGGTGTTTAGTACTTAAAAAAAAAAAAGCAGTACCACCTGGGAGTTTCCCTTCAGTGAGTCAACTAGTAAGCATTTATTAAACACCTACTATGTGCCAGGTATTGTGCTAAGTGCAAGAGATACAAAGAAAGGCAAAAGAGGGTTGCTTTTTCCAGTTTAATGAGGGAGATAGCATGAGAACAACTATGTACAAACAGGATATATTGAGTACTGATAAAAACAGTCAACCAGAGGCAAGGCAAACATCACTAATAAGGATTAGGAAAGGCCACTCAGAAGGCAGGTCTTTAGCTATGACTTGAAAGAAGCCATAGAAGCCAGGAGGCAGAGATAAGGAAGGAGATCATTCCAGGCATGGGAATCAGCTTTCAAAAACTGATCCTGCTTTTCACATTTTGGTACCTGGTTTTATTTGCGAATCCATCTATTCTCTAAAAGTTCTATTTTTTTTTCCCATGGAGATTTTCCTTATGGTCAGGGAGAGGTAGTCCGGCATAGTGGATAAATGGTATTAGACTCTGTTAAG
The DNA here is from genome assembly GCF_900497805.2 of Vombatus ursinus. Classification (NCBI taxonomy): domain Eukaryota; kingdom Metazoa; phylum Chordata; class Mammalia; order Diprotodontia; family Vombatidae; genus Vombatus; species Vombatus ursinus. The sequence goes on along the minus strand of NW_020944200.1, from coordinate 844,986 downwards.
GAATACTTGGGTTTAAATCCCACCTCAGATGTTTGCTATCATTTGTGACAGTCATGCAACTTCTCTGAACCTCAATTCTATCATCTGTGAGGATAATAGGATCTATCTCACAGAGAATGTTCTAAGGGTCATGTGAGCTAATAAACATAGAAGCACTTTGCAGTCCTTAGTTGTTTAGTCATTTCAGCCATGTCTAACTTTCTGTGACCCTGTTTGGGGTTTTCTTAGTAAAGATGCTCATTTTGCAGGTGAGGAAACTAGGCCAACAGGGTGAAGTGACAGTCGCCCAGGGTCATCTAGCTAGTAAGTGTCTGAGATAGAATTTGAACTCAGGTCTTCCTGCCTAGATCTGGCACTCTTTTTACTGTGCCACCTACTAGACTGTCTTTGCAATTCTTTACACACACACACACACACACACACACACACACACACGCTGAATAAGTGTGAGATATTCATATTAGAAAGTAAAGGAGGAAGTATAGCATTTGTATGTTTGAATTCTAAGTCATTACTTATATTGTCTAAACTTTTTGTGTGTCTAATCTCAATTAGACTGTAAGTTCTTTAAAGGTAGGGTCTTTGTATCGTATGTTTCTTTGTATTTTACATAGTCCACAATGCCTGCCTAATGAAGTGTTTTTTAAATATGTCAGTCAATGAATATTTCTTTAAATGAATATTTCAAATTAGTGTAGCTTTACTTTAGTAAAATGATGTAAAATTTTAGTAGTTATTTAATACTTTAACATAAATTTAAAATATTCATTAGCAAATGCAAGCCTAAAGAATGTGTTGTTTTGTTTTTCTTTCCTTTAAAACAGAGTGCCCCGAAGATGTAGTTCCAACAGTTGGCTTTTCTAGAATTGATCTTAGACAGGGAAAGTTTCAAGTTACAATTTTTGACTTAGGAGGTGGACAGGAAATTCGAGGAATATGGAAAAATTACTACGCTGAATCATATGGAGTAATATTTGTGGTGGATTCCAGTGATGAAAAAAGAATGAAAGAAGTTAGAGAGACAGTGGCTGATGTTCTAAGACATCCCAAAGTATCAGGAAAGCCCATACTGGTGTAAGTAACAATACTGAATATATAAATTCAAGATAAATGATATATTGTAATAAAGAGATTGATTTATGTTTTAAAATATTGAACAGATGACCATATTAATTCTACTAGTATCATGGAGGTTGTATGCAGTTTATTATACTAAGAGTTTAGTGATCCTTTTTACTTTTTCTTTTTTTATGTAATTTTTCTACTATCCAGCCTTCTCAGCTGGCTAGGCATATCCTATACAGGCTCAAATTTTTTTGTCTTCTGTGATGTTGTACCTAATAATTGGAGCAGGAGAGTGAGGCAGCCATGTGGAATCAGTGATTAGCTAGAGGACAAGAAAGAAAGAATACAGTCTGTCCTGGAATGGGAAGAGGTGCTAACTTATTTTCCCCTTAATGAATACCTTAAATTTATGTGCATTTTAACACTAAACTTTATCACATTAATCTTTTGAAATTCTTAATCATGCCTTTTGTTTTTATATCAAAATTATTTCTTGATATCTCCCTTCCCCTGCCAGTCCTTACTGTGACAAATTTATAAAAGTTAAGGAAAACTAACCAACATCTGAGAGCATATGTGACATTTCACACCCATTTAATCCTTGCCTTGCTTTGAATTATTATTTTGTAAATGTTGGGGAAATGTGATTAGATGTACACAACTTTTCTTGGGTAAAGCTAAGTAAATCCAACTGCTGTGTCTTATTCATACCTATTCTGCCAGTCTGGCTTTTCACTCACAAAACAATTCCTTGAATGGTAGTTATGCTTTCATTTAGGGGCTTCCAAATGTCATAAAGTTATAACACTAAATACTGCATTTAAATTAGTTTATAACCACTGAAATTTTATTAGTAGACAATTAATGAAATGAGCCCACTTTGCATTAGATTTTGTTGTGGATAATTAATGTGTAAATAAATGAGTTTATTTTCTATACTACATACTTATACACCATTTACTTTTTAGTACTTTTAACTCTTAAGTCATTCCTTGAGTATAATCTAAAATATTCTTACATTCATTGATTCACCTATTGTTCTTTTGGGGGTGAGATACTGGGTTGCTTTTGCCTAATTCTATGTAGTGAATTTTTGTACAGCTTAACGTATAGGATATTATAAATTTTTGAGATAGTGGATTTATTCCTAAACTTATTGTAGGAGAGAGCTGTTGAGGCTTAGGAAGAGTAACTAGCTTAAGATCCTTTAGGAGGTTTGTAGCAGAGATTAGAAGTTACCTCTCACTGATTCTAGATGTCTCTAAGCAAAGGTACTTGTAATGGTGAGTAAAGGAACGTTTCTCCCTCTCCTCCCCCAAATCACTACATTTGGAATAAAATAGAGTAACTTGTTCTTTATACATGTAAAATTTAACTATATACAATTTTTAATATATTAAGTCTAGTTGAAATGAATCACAGCCTTCACACTGTACTTGCCTGGTTCAATGGTACATTGTCCTTCACACTTGAATCCTTTGAGTTGTCCTGCTGCCATTCTAGCACTGCCAATCCACAACCGTGGTCATTTACCTTCTTTTCCTTTACTCCCACGCTATGCGCTAGGCATCAAGCTAAATTCTAGGGATACAAATCAGAAAAAGAGACAGTCTCAAACCTGTAGGAGCTTATAATCCAATGAGAAAAGATAGTACACAAAAGGAAGCTGACAAGTGGGGAGGGGCACTATAAGATGGGTGGGAGGGATGATGTTCCTAGAGTGAAACCTAGCAGAGCAGATGTAAAATGAAATTAGTTCTGAACCTCCTTAAAGGGAGGCTTTGGGAGGAGTTTATTAAACCGCCTTTCATCCCTCCAATCAGCAGTGTTGAAGAGGTGTTGAATATCAAAACCTGACTCAGTCTCCATGGTGATGAGATTTCAGGCAATGAGCTTATGATGTTCCTGGTCCTAGAGTCAGACCAGGAAGGGCAGCTGATGTGAGCTCCCTTGTATCTTAAACAGCTCAAGTCCCAACGATATCATCGACATCATTTCCTCTTCTGTTCTGTTTCAGGGGAGGAGGTAATTCTTCTCATTGCCAGGTTCAATCCTTATACTTGGGTTTTGATCCTATCCCTTCTAAGAGCTTACCCTATCATATCCCTCTTCCACTTCCAATCACTGGCACCTACCAACATGTCTATATAGATTTATGCTTCAAAAAAGAAAGAAAAAGCCTTCTCTTGACTCTCTTATTCCTTTAAACTTTTATCTATTGTTCCTTCTTTTCACTGTCAAACTTTCTTAGGGTTACCAACAACTCTTTTTAAAGTTTTATCTATGCCATTATATTTTTTTATATCACAATAATTTTCTGATATCCTTCCTCTCTTCCCAGAATTTACTCTTGTAATAAAGGAAAACATTTAAGCACAACTTAACAGTACAGTTACAGCAACTGTGTTTATCACATTTGGCATATATAGCCTTTTATGGAGAGGAGATGAAGTTCTTGTATCCTGGGATCAGTATTAGTCATTGCATTTAATCTGAGTCCAGCGTCTTTCTGTGGTGTTTTAATTTACATTACTGTGTTGTATTTATTGTTTTTAGTTCTGATTTCTTTGACTCTTAGTTCACATAAGTCTTCTATGATTCTCTGAATCACTCACATTTAGTGTTTCTTGAGGCACAGTAATATTATATTCACATACCAGTGTTTATTTAACCATTCCCAACTTGAGGGGTATCACTTTGTTTTCAGTTTCTATTATCACAAAAGTACTGCTGTGGATATTTTAGTATATACAGGATCTTTCTGTTTGACTTGTTTGTAGTAGGATTGCTAGATCCAAGTATGTAAATACCAACATTCTCGTGACTACTATAACCAATAGTAATTTTTCAGTTCTCATCCCCCTTTTTCCATTTTTTGGCTCTGTTGATGAGCACTCCTCCTAGAAACTTTCTCCTCCTTTGGCTTCCATGTCACAGCTGTTTTCTGGTTATTTTTGTGTTTGTATCCTTGGATGGATCATTATCCATCTCCCATTCTCTTCAATATGAATGTCCTTTGAGGCTGTATTCTATACCCTTTTCTTTGCCCTTGATTTCTCTTAATGTTCTGTTCTGCTCCCATAGGTTTCATTAGCAGTATACAGATGACTCCCAAATCCAATCCTAATATTTCTGCTGATCTCTGATTCCTCCATGCCAACTACCTGCTAGACATCTCCATTAGGCATCTCAAAATTCAACATATACAGGGGCAGCTAGGTGGCACAGTGGATAGAGTTCTGGCCTTGGAGTTGGGAGGACCTGAGTTCAAATCTGGCCTTAGACACTTGACACTTACTAGCTATGTGACCCTGGGCAAGTTACTTTACCCCGATTGCCTCACCAAAAAAAAGAAAAAAAAATTCACCATATACAGAACTGAATTACCTATCCTTTAGTTGCCAAGTAATACCACAATATCCATCATATTTGTTTATTAAGCCCTTGCTTATGTACCAGATACTGGGGATATATAAAAAATGAAAATATTTCCTGCCCTCTAGGAGTTTACATTAGACAGAATGGGAAGCAATGTGTACATGGAAGTAAAATATAAATATATATCAAGTTAATTATAAAAGAGGCAACTAGGAAAGTATGCTGTAGGAAATGGCACTAGAACTGAGCTATGAAGTAAGGCTAAGAGGCTAATGAGAAGAGGCAGAGTATTCTGGACATAAGAGAGAGTCTGTACAGAGGCAGAGCTAGGAGGCAGGATGTTGTATTTAGGAAATGTCAGGTAGGCCAGTTTGCCTGGAATGTTCAGTGAATAAAGAGGAGCATAATAACCCTGGAAAAGTAAGCGACCCACGGCAGAGCCTAGGAGGACACTCATTATTAGGGAGTGGAGATGGATGATGAGAATTATCTTCTACACCTACTTTTCTTCTGAACTTCTATTTAGATAAATGGTGCCACTCTTAAAATCACCCAGGTTTACCATTTAAGAGGTATCTTTATCTCCTCGCTCTCCCTTACTCCATATAGTTTGCCAAATTCCAAGTCTTGCAGATTCTGCCTTCACAACATTTCTCACATCCAGCCCCTTCTCTGCACTCAAATTGCCATCACCTTAATTCAGGTATTCATCACCTCTCACAATAGCTTCCTTTTTAGTCGTCTTGTTTTAAATCTCTGCCCTCTACAATCCATCTTCCATGTAACTGCTAAAGTGACTTTCCCAAAGCACAGATTTGACCATCTCACTTCCTGCTGAGAAAACTTTACTGGCTCCCTATTAGCTCTAAGATAAAAATCAAATGGCAATTAAAAGCCCTTCACAACCTGGCTCCAATCTACTTTTCCAGCCTTAGGTCCAGCCAGACTGATCTTACTCATATAGAACACTACCCTCTGCCTTCTCACTGTCTTTAAACAGCTGTTTTCTGAATCTGAAATGAACTCCCATTGTCACCTCTACCACAGAGAATCCCTGGCTTCCTTCAAAGTTTAGTTCAATAGTTTCCTTCAGAGTTGTTCAAGGACTGCTTTCTATATGAGACATTTTCTAAACTCTCTCCCTTTGTTCCCCTAATTGTTAGTACCTCCTCCAGAGGACCATCGTCAGTCGTCCTGATGTGTATCTGGCCACTGGACCTAGATGCCTGGAGGAGAAAGTGATGCTGGTGACTTTACACAGCCCTCCCTCACTTAAATCCAGTTCACTTGCAAATCATGACATCAGCTTCCTGATGTCATGGTCCTTTTTGAGAAGGAAGGATAAACAAAAACAGTTATCTTCTCCAAGAAATTACTTGGTATTTACTTTTGGTTTATATTTTATATTTTATATTTTATATTTTATATTTCATATTTTACTTATAAGTTCATGTTATTTTCCTAATTGAAGTAAGCTCCTTGCAGGTGGACATTGTTTTGTTTTTAACTGTGTCCCCAGTAACTAGTGAGGGCTTGGTGCTTAGTAAATGCTTGTTGATTGATAAAACTGTGAAATTGAAGAATGAATGGATATGCTTTCTAATTAGCATATTCAATATAAATGGTATAGCTAGGTGGTGCCGGTGTATAGAGCGCTGGGTGTAGAGTTAGGAAGACCTTAGTTTAGATCCAGCCTCAGGCATGTACTAGCTGTATGACCCTGTTCAAGTCACTTAACCTAACTTTGCCTCATTTTCCTCACCTAAATAGGGTTAATAATAGTACCTACTTCCCGGGTTGTTATAAAGATTAAATGAGATAATGTTTGTAAAGCACTTAGCATAGTGCTTGGCAAATAGTAAATGTTATATAAATGTTATCATCATCATCATTAAATGGGTTCTTTCAAAGTACTTCATAAAAGGCTATATAGTTCAAACATTATTCTTGAAATTGTATATACATTTAACTTGCCTAGAAATCTACCTACTTTCTTTCCTTGTACATAGAACAAAGGTTAATTCTGTCTTATTGTCAGATGATAAGTTTTCAAATAATGAGTTCTCTTCCTTTGCCATTCTTTTAAAGAAAAGCCATGGTTTTGAAAATAACAACAACTTAATGCCCATATTATTGCTCTCTCAGAATCACATAAGTTTTGTGGTGTTTTTGTTTCCTTCCAAGAAGAGCTATTAACTAATCTTATAACATATCACTGAAAATGTGTGAAGTAGAGAGCTTTATAAATGTAACTTCCAAGTGTAACTCTCTTGCTTTTCATGTATAATATAAAAGAGTGCAAGGTGTCATGCCTAGTGAATAGAGAGGGCTAGCCTCGGAAACAGCAAGATCTGGGTTCAAGTGCCACTAGGCAGCTTTCTAAGACTGTATGTTAGGGGGCAGCTAGGTGGTGCAGTGCATATAGCACCAGCCCTGAAGTCAGGAGGACCTAAGTTCAAATCTGGCCTCAGACATATAACACTAGCTGTGTGACCCTGGGCAAGTCACTTAACCCCAAGTGCCTAAAAATTAAAAAAAAAAAAAGACTGTATATTACAGAGGAGTTGCTTGGCCTTTGTGGTGTGAAGGAGTTTCTATGCTGAAAGAATGAAACCACAAATCTGGACCAAAAAATACACACACATGCACCCCATATAAACAGTCTCCACCATATTTGATAAATTTATGGAAATAATTTTTAAAATTTTTTAATGATAGCTCAGCTCACATAATGAATAATTTTGGGAAGATCCTAAACAAATATCCTCACAGATACTAACAATTCTAACTAATATCACTAACAGTTCTAACTAGTATCATTAATGCCATTAAATGGCACACAAGAGAAATGTTTCCTTAAAACAGTGATTCTTTATTTTTTTTGGGGGGGGCTAGGCAATGGGGTTAAGTGACACAGCTAGTAAGTGTTATGTGTCTGAGACTGGATTTGAACCCAGGTCCTCTTCAATCCAGGGCCGGTGCTCTATCCAGAACAGTGGTTCTTAACCCTTTTTTATATCATTGACCCCTTTGGCAGTCTAGTGATGGGTCTTTTTCAGAACAATGATTTAAAAAAACATTAAAAAAATACATAAGATTACAAATGAAGCAAATTATATTGAAATACAGTTATCAAAGTTGTTTTTTTAAGTTCACAAATGTTTTTTATCTATCCAATGAACATAATGGCTATAGGAAAAAAAAAACCAATCTGTGCCTTCTATTCTGTTCCAGTGTCACATTACTCTCCAGTAATCTCCTTTAGGCTACAACATAAGAGATTAATTTCTAGGAATCTTAGAATTTTCTGGTTAGAAGAGCCTTTTCAAGATTTCCCTCTCTGACCTATTCGGTGCAGGAATTTTTGTATAACCTGATATGTAGGCATCTAAACTCAACTTTAAATATACAACCAGTAATAGTAGTTTAGTTCTTCGTGGATATCTAGTAATCTTTCTTCAATCTAGTAGGCATTTTCTAAATTTTAAAAATCAGGACAACATTTGTTTGTCTCCAGTGTTCTGATGCCTCTTACATTAGTAATTCAGTTATAGTTTGCAGATCATATATATCTGCAAATCATTCATCAGACTTCTTCATATCTCTAGAACACAGTAAAAACCAGAAGGTAAATTGAAAAGGTTGTAAGAGCTACTAATGTTAATGCTGCTAAGTTCACAAATTCCATCTCATGTTCTTAGGAGAGTTCCTCAAGCCCTTTACTCAGGAGCATAGTCACTTGAATTTTATACACTATTCTCACAAAGCTTGATAGTTAAAGTCTGTCAGTGAGGAAAAAAAAATTGAAAGGGGAAATTTTTGTCAGCCAAACAAAAAGATGACAACAAAAACACAAACTAGCCAGAGCTCACAAGTTTGGAGACATTTAATTCCAATCCACCACAGTAATTTCTTGTTTATGTGCTTTATTGTGGTATTCCTGACATGACAAGAAAAGATTATATTATTATACTATTTTCTTTTTAAGAAAGGGAAGTGTGTTTTTCCATTAATTTAAATTGTTTTCCCTAATAGGTAGTTGATCAGGATTGTAACATATCAAAATTCCCAGATTTTGATTTGTCATTTATATAAGCACTGTCCCATATAATGATGGTAATACTATTAAATGGATAAATGTAAAATGTCTGCTCTATCTGCTAATTGGATAGTTAACCTTTACTAGAATAAAATTACCAGTGAAGGAAGACAAATTTGAAATAGGAAGTTAGTATAGTTTTTGGTGGTAATCACTCAAGCTTGTATTGTAATTTTTTCAAGATAGACATTTTTAAATTATTGTAACTTCTGTAACTTTTTCTTAGGAAAAATGAGTAATACTTAATAGATAAATTTGCCTGACCTATGCAACATATTTGAATAAGACTGGAAAATATTGGAAGAAACAGTTTTTATAGGCTGTATATGATTGTTACTAAGGTAAGCAGGCACTAGAATGGATTTTAAAGAAATCATATCAGATATTTTGGATTGAGATTAATATAAACCTAAAGGCCATCTAGGAATATAGTAGAGTAGGAGCAGAAATTGGCATAATCTATTTATCCAAGGGTGGAGAAATTAGGAAAGACTGTGGTGTCCTAAAATTTAATGGAAATATGTTATAAATGACAACTAGATTGCTTAGTGGATAGAGTGCTGGGCCTGGAGGCAGGAAGACATGAGTTCAAATCCAGCCTCAGACCCTTACTAGCTGTGTTACCCTGAACAAGTCATTTAATCTCTTTTTGCCTTAACCCTATTGGAGAGGGAAATAGTAAACTACTCCAGTATCTTGCCAAGAAAACCCCGGAGACAATATGGTCCAGGGTCACAGAGTCAGACATAACTGAACAACAACAGCAACAACAACAACAACGTGTCATACAACTGGTTTAAACATAGACTATCAAGGAATAGTTGGAGAATTAGAAAATGTCAGAGTATCTCTTATAGCTTTAGTATTGTATGAACAAGGATACAATCAGTCCAGATATTTTAAGATAGAAATGCCAAGAAAAGAGTAATTTATCAAGATGATATAACTTGAGAAAACCATTCTAAGCATCCAGCTCTTTTCATTTCAATTTCTTTGTTTACTAAAGAAATTTTTTTTTAAACAAAAGCTGCATCCCTTTATTTTATTCCTTAATTATCAATAACAGGCAGCGAAGAGGGAGAAAGCCTGGAATGGGTGGTGGAGTGGAGGAGGCAAAGAAGAGCTTCAGCTTCCCAGGGCCCTGGCAATGGCTGCTCCTGGCAGCCTCGTGTCCCACATCACGTGGCCTTCCTTGAGAAGGGCCCAGTTGCAGTTGAGGAGATTGTCAAGAGGGGCTTCAGTCTTCTCCCTTAAGTTATCCTGAGTAATGAATGTTTTCACATCTTCCTACAACTGTAGCACTTCTTTCTCCTTCTCTTGGACAAAAGCTTCCATTTCCTGTGCCTTCTGCATCTCCTCCAGCTTCCGGAGCCACTTCTGCTCCTGCTCTTGCCGCTGAAGCCTTGAGATCCTTAGCTCCTGAAGTTGAGCATTCTCCTCTTGGTTCCAGGCCATGAGCTGCTTGTGTTCTTCAGAATCCTTTACAGCTTCCAGTCCCCCAAACTTCTTCCCATGTGCTTTTCTCCAAACCTCTTCCATGAATGCAAGCCTGTGTACTCGAACTGTAACTCTTATAACTGAGTGCTGTCTGTAACTCTTATAACTCTCCATTAACATGTACATCTTAGCAGGGTTTACAGGGGTTGGGATTTGCAATCGCTTGATCTTGGTCTTGGTGGGCGGGTCATGGTGGCTCTTCTGGCCCGTGCAAGTGGCACTAATGGTGGTAAAGAAGGAGCTGGGACCTGAGGCCTGACCAAGTGGCCCATAGTGCCGAGTATGGCCGTAATCGTGCCTCTTAAGAACTTTCTTGAGTGACCCTACCTATTAGGAAAGTTGGAAGTGTTCTATATAATGTTTTCAAACCAGTCTTCTATTTTTTATGTCGATATTTTATTTGAAGTATATTGATCTTTTATGAATTGACTTCATGATACAAATCAGTCTTGTGTATGTTTGAGTATCATGAGCTTATTTTCCCAGTACTTGATTACCTCTGGGTGAACTGAGCATCCCGAATCTATAGTATCTACACAGTATTGTATTCTTTGAGACCTCAGCTAAAACTGCTTTATTTAATTTTTTATTAATTTATTTTGCTTTATCAACAATCACTTCCATAAGTTTTTGAGTTTTAAATTTTTCCCCCCCTCCTGTCCCACCTCCTTCCCCAACATGGTGCGCAGTCTAATATAGGCTATACATATACATTCCTTTTAAACGTATTTTCACATTAGTCGTGTTGTTGTAAGGAAGAATTAGAACCAATAGAAGGAACCACAAGAAGGAGGAAACAAAACAAAACAGAAGGAAAAAAAGAGCAAATAGTATGCTTCAATCTGCATTCAAACTCCGTAGTTCTTTCTTTGGATGTGGATAGTATTTTCCATCATGAGACTTTTGGAGATGTTTTAGATCCTTGCATTGCTGAGAAGGGCTAAGTCTATCAAAGTTAGTCATCTCACAAGGTGGCTGTTACTGTGTACAACATTCTCCTGTTTCTGCTCACTTCACTCAGCATCAGTCCATACAAGTCTTTCCAGGTTTTGCTGAAATCGGCCTGCTTGTCATTTACATTCATATACTACAACTTAGTCAGCCATTCCCCAATTGATGGGCATTCCCTCAATTTCTAATTCTTGGCCACCACAGAAAGAACTGCTATAAATATTTTCTGTATATGTGGGTCCTTTTCCCATTTTTATGATCTCTTTGGGATACAGCCCTAGAAGTCGTATTGCTAGGTCAAAGGTTATGCCAAGTTAGCCCTTTGGGCATAGTTCCAAATTGCTCTCCAAAATGGTTTGGATCATTTCAGAACTCCACCAACAATGCATTAGTGTTCTAGTTTTCCACATTTTCTCCAATATTTATCATTTTCCTGTTTTATCATGTTGGCCAATCTGGTAGCCACTCTGGTACCTCAGAGTTGTTTTGATTTGCATTTCTCTAATCTGATTTGCATTTAATGCAATTAAACATTTATGGAAGCTTAAAGGAATGGCCATTTATTTGACAAGTACTGGGAACCTTCTGTGTGCCGAGAGTTATGTATGTGTTGGTTTGGGAATTAAGAAAATTATAATAAGCGTGATTCCTGTCTTAAGAGAACATAGAGTAGTTTTTATTTAATTGTTCTGGGGAGGTGGAGCCAAGATGGCAAAATAAAAGCAGTGACTTGCTTGAGCTGTCCTCCAAACTGCTCCAAATACCTGTAAAAATGGCTCTCAACAAATTCTAAAGCAGCAGAACCCACAAAAAGACAGAGTGAAACAAATTTCCAGCCTAAGGCAACCTGGATGGTTGATTGGAAAGGTCTGTTGTGGCAGGCTGGGAGATGAATGCAGTTCAGCGTGGGCCCCACAGGCAAAACAGGCCTCAGGACTGAATCATGGGCAGCTGTGGTGGTTTCCAGAATTCTCAACCCACAAACGCTGCCAAAGACAACTTAGAAGGTCAGTAGGAAAAGTCTATGACTGTGGTGAGAGAGAAGCTTGGTGCCAGCACCAGTCCTGGAGTAGCCCCAGGATGGGGACTGCTTTCAGAGCTCTTGTCCCCCAGACTGAGGGGGAATCCAGTGGCTGATCAGAGGAGGATTGCAGGGATCTCTCTGCTGGTACTGAGGTAGGATTCTCTTGCGTTGCCCTTGCTTGGATCTGGGGCAAGGAGGGGCACTGGCATGGTGGAGCTTGTAGTGGTGGTGGAGAGGGAATCCTCCTCACAGTTCCAAGGTAGAGAAGAGTGCATATAGTCTCTCATAAACCAGAGCACAGGCCAGGAAAAGAGTAAACATAACACCCTTGATCATACCACCTTGGAAGAACTGAAAATTTACAGGTCCGTAGAAGTATCTCTGAAAACAGCTGCACAAAATCCCCGAAGCGTGGGACAGTACATTTTCCACACTGGAAGCAGACTTTAATTGACTGGGATCATGAGCAAACTGCACAAAAAAAGTCAGACCATAGAATCTTTCTTTGGTAACAAAAAAGATCAAAACATACAACCAGAAGAAGAGAACAAAGTCAAAGCTCCTACATCCAAAGCCTCCATGAAAAATAAGAACTGGTCCCAGGCCATGGAAGGGCTCAAAAAGGATTTTGAGAAGCAAGTAAGAGAAGTAGAGGAAAAACTGGGAAGAGAAATGAGAGTGATGCAAAGAAATCATGAAAAACAAGTCAACAGCTTGCTAAAGAAGACTCAAAAAAACTACTGAAGAAAATAACATCTTAAAAATTAGACTGGGGGGGCAGCTAGGTGGCGCAGTGGATAGACGACCAACCCTGAAGTCAGGAGGACCTGAGTTCATATCCGGCCTCAGACCAAACACTTGACACTTACTAGTTATGTTGACCCTGGGCAAGTCACTTAACCCCACTTGCCTTAAAAAAAAAAAAATTAGACTAACTCAAATGGCAAAAAAGGTCCAAAAAACCAATGAGAAGAAGAATGACTTAAAAAGCAAAATTGGCCAAATGGAAAGGAAGTCCAAAAGCTCACTCAAGAAAATACTTCCTTAAAAATTAGAATGGAGCAAATGGAAGCTAGTGACTTTATGAGAAATCAAGACATTGTAAAACAAAACCAAAAGAACGAAAAAATAGAAAACAATATAAATATCTCATTGGAAAAACAACTGACCTGGAAAATAGATCCAGGGAGAGATAATTTAAAAATTATTGGACTATCTGAAAGTCATGATCAAAAAAAGAGCCTAGACGTCATCTTTCAAGAAATTATCAAGGAAAACTGCCCTAATATTTCAGAAGCAGAGGGCAAAATAGAAATGGAAAGAATCCACTGATCTCCTCCTGAAAGAGATCCCCAAAGGAAAACTCCTAGGAGTATTTTAGCCAAATTCCAGAGTTCCAAGGTCAAGAAGAAAGTATTGCAAGCAGCCAGAAAGAAACAATTCAGGGATTGTGGAAACACAATCAGGATAACACAAGATTTAGCAGTTTCTACATTAAGGGGCCAGAGCGCTTGGAATATGATATTCTGGAGGTCAAAGGAGATAAGATTACAACCAAGAATCACCTGTTCATCAAAACTGAGTATAAGCCTTCTGGGGGAAAAATGGAAATTCAGTGAAATAGAGGACTTTCAAGCATTCTTGATGAAAAGGATCAGAACTAAATAGAAAATTTGACTTTCAAATACAAGACTCAAGAGAAGCATAAAGAGGTAAACAGGAAAGAGAAATCATAAGGGACTTATTAAAGTTGAACTGTTTACATTCTTGCATGGAAAGATGATATTTGTAACTCATGAGACCTTTGACAGTATTAGGGTAGTTGGAAGGAAAAAATTGCATGTATGTATAGATAGACAGATAGATAGAGGGCACAGGGTGAGTTGAAGATGAAGGGGTGATATCTGGAGAATAAAATTAAGGAGAGAAGATTATACTGGGAGAAGGAGAGGTAGAATGGGGTAAATCATCTCACATAAATCAGACAAGAAAAGGCTTTTACAGTAAAGGGGAAGTGGGGGAAGGTGAGAGGGAATGAGTGAAACTTATTCTCATTGAATTTGGCTTAAGGAGGGAATAGCATACACACTCAGTTGGGTATGGAAATCTGTCTTACCCTACAGGAAAATAAGGAGAGGAAGGGGATAAGAGAGTAGGGGGATGATAGAGAGGAGGGCAGATTGGGAAAGGGGGTAATCAGAAGCAAATACTTCAGAGGAGCGACAGGGTCAGAAGAGAGAATAGAATAAACAGGGTGGAAAAGGATGAAGGGAAATATAGTTCATTTTTCACAACATTATTATGGAAGTATTTTGCATGTCTGCACATGTATAACATATTGAGTTGCTTGCCTTCTCAATGAGAGTGGGTGGGGAGGGAGGAAGGGAGAAAATTTGGAACCCAAAGTTTTAAAAACAGATGTTAGAAATTGTTTTTACATGCAACTTGGAAATAAGATATACAGGAAATGGGGTATAGAAATCTGTCCTGCCCTACAGGAAAATTGAAGGGGAAGGGGATAAGAGAAGGAAGGGAGATGGAAGAGAGGGCAGATTAGGAAAAGGGGTATTCAGAATGCACGCCATCTTAGGGCAAGATGGGGAGAAAAGTTGGAACTCCTAATCTTGTGGAAGTGAATGTTGAAAACTAAAAATAAATAAAAAAGAGAACATAGAGTAATAGTGAGTTAATGTAGGAAGAAATGCAATAACTTAAGATAGTTTCGTTTTAAATGTAACTATCTTATGGTATCTTCAGTTTGTAACTGTTGTAACACTGAAAGAAAAATGCTGTCAGAATATGAAATTTTTCTAAACTCTTATTTTAATTATGTATTTTTCTAATCATAAGGGTATTCCACAGACTTCTGTGACCTAAGAAATTCTTGTTTCTATTATTTATTTTTTCTCCAGATAAAATTTTCTGGGAGCTTTAGGTTATCAAGTTCATTCTGTTAAATACAGGACATCTTCTGAGTATTGTAATACTTGACCAGACTTCAATGTAGCACTATTATGTGTCCCAGCATAATGAAAAACAAGCTAAGACACTGAAATCTGGAACATCTCAGTTTGTACAGTAGCTAGAAAATTCTTAAAATGATTCTTATTAGCTGCAACATGGACAGCACCAGCAACACAAAACTTAGCAAGAGTTTCATTTTTTAAAAATTTTTTTATTTTTTTAAGCAATTGGCATTAAGTGACTTGCCCAGGGTCACACAGCTAGTAACTGTCAAGTGTTTGTTCTGAGGCTGCATTTGAACTCAGGTCCTCCTGACTTCAGGGCTGGTGCTGTATCTACTGTGCCACCTCGCTGCCCCAAGAGTTTCATTTTCTAGCTAGTTTGAATTCCTCTTTTGTTTTGTCACAGTACTCTTATGTATTATTTGTTGTCTTTTCAATATTGGTTATGTTTTCTCCTTGCTCCTCTACTACAAATGATATCTGAATAAAAAGGTCTTTTAAATCTTTTATCTGGCTTTCCAAATGAGTAAGTTCTTTGCGTCTGTTCAATTTCAGATAGTTGTACTTTAGTGATGTTGATGCCTGTGAGCAGACTTACATTAAAAAGTTCCTATTTCCTATTTCCCTTGTTGAAGCATATCATTCACTTCTTCAGACACATCTTTTCCAGCAACTTCAAGCTGACAAATAATGAATGTTTTGCATTTTTCCTGCTTTGTTGCTATTGTGTCATTATACATAAACATGGTATCCTAGAATTGTTGGAACATGGCAGTGTATTGAGATTTAAGAATTCTTGTAGGGGCAGCTAGGTGGCGCAGTGGATTGAGCACCAGCCTTGGATTCAGGAGGACCTGAGTTCAAATCCGCCCTCAGACATATAACACTTGCTAGCTGTGTGACCCTGGGCAAGTCACTTAACCCCATTGCCTAACCAAAAGGAAAAAAAAGAATTCTTGTGACAGCTGATAAAGGACCACTTTGAACTTTTCACTTTTTAATTTCTTTTAATAAATCATCTAAGCCTCTGTTAATATGCTTTGCTTGGGTTTTTATTTCTTTTGTAAGGCTAGATTCCTTTTTAAGAAACTGAACCTTCTCATGGAAGCTTCCAGTCTCTTTTGCTGCTGACCAGATCTTTGAACATCATCTACCAAATTTTTAATAATCTCCTGAAGTCTTTGGATGTCATGTAGATATCTCTCAAGTATAGGTTCTCTTTCATAAATGATACCTCTTTGTGAAAACTCATGTTATTCTGACTCTGTAGTAGGTTTATGACAATCTCTAGAGAGCTCAAATTCTTTTGCTCATTGTTTGAGTTCTTGAAGTCTATCTTTCATATTTCTTTTTCTTCTGAGGAGCACAAATGATTTCCTTTTATCAGGCACTACTATAGTCATCCATGGAGATCATAGAGAGGAGTTTGATTTATTTTGTTTTTTTGTTGTTGTTTGCATTTTCCTGTAGCAGTTATTAATGAGAAAGTTGATTTATTGCCTAGTGAAAGCTCTCTGCTAGTTTTTGAAAAGAAATGAAGTGTCAGGAGAATCAGCAATAATTTTCTTATTGAAGATGTGGACAAGGGAACTTAGACTAATTAAGAAGCTACTATATACAGTGTCATCTTTTACTCATGAAAATAATAGATTAAATAGTAAAAATGTGGTCCTTTTTAGGAGATGAAGGAAGTCTAAGAAATAAATAACATAATTGTAACTGCCCTAGTAATCATTACTCTTCAGTTAATATGCTATCAGATGGATGCATTTTCTTGCAGAATGATATGTAGGAAAACTTAACTTCCAAGGTTAGTCTTCAAATTCTAAATTTGCTTTATAATGATAAGGCTATTGGTTGATGTACAAATCATGAATTTTTTTGTATGAAAAAATACCTCAATAGGCTAAAACATTGGAGTGACACTAACATTTATGAAATTTAATTGGAATAAATGTTAAGTTCTAATGCTTATGTTCAAGAAATACACTGCTGAGATAAAGAATAAAGGTGGGGTGGTAGGATCTGGCTTAACAACAAGTTTTGTTGTGTTTGAAAGACTTGAGGGTTTAGTTGAGAACACGTTCACCAGTGTGATACTCCCATTCCCCCCAAATAACAGTAGCACTCTTTCTTAGGTTGCTTTAGTAAGAAGTGCAGAGACTAGAGGAGAAGAAATAGTCTTACTTTATCTCTATACCAAATCTCTAGTGTTGTATTCACGTTCAAGTTCCACAGGACTTAGACAAAGTGAAGAGTATCTATAGGGCAAAAAGCAGAATGATGAAGGATCCAAAAAAATGCCATGTAAGAGAATTAGTGATGTTTTAGGTTGGAGTGAAGGTAAGACCTGCTGACTAAAAATAGCTATTTGAAGGAAATATGAAAGAGAGATTAAATTTATTATAAGTAACTCCAGAAGATAAAATAAGGACCAGTGGGTTAGAAGCTGCGCTGGTTCATGAAAGCAAAGTACTTTTATTAAAACTAGAATTATTCAGAAATATAATTGACTGCTTTATGTGTTAGAGAGCCCCTTCGCTAGAAGTAATGAAGCGAGGTGGTAAGAGAACTCGGTCTCAGTACAAGTCACCGGTTCTGGACATCTGAGGCCATTTGAAAAGTTTATAGATGTGATTACTATCAGTGATTTTCAAGAAATGATGAGGAATAGAGAGGTTCTGCTGAAATGGAGATTGGCAGATATCCTAATATTCAGTAACAGTCTTCAAGCTATAAGCCAATGAACTTGCTTTCAATTGCTGGAAGAAAATTCTGTAACATATTATTAAAAGAATGATTTGTGAAAACTTAGGGAAGTTTTGACAATTAAGGGCCAGCATGGGTTCAAGAATAAATAAGTCATGCTAGAATAACTTTATTTTGTTTTTGACAAGGTTACTAGATATGCTGTACCTGGATTACAGAAAGGTGACAGTCTCTCCTGATGTTCTTCCCCTTGTGGAAAAAAAATAGGTCAAATAATAGTATGGTCACCTATGGGATTTAGAGCTGGAAGGGACTTTAGACCTCCTCTGGTCCAAACCATCATTTTTAAAGATAAGAAAACTGACATCCAAGTTTACTTAGAGTAATAAAAAGATAGTAAGTAGGAGTAAGGATTTGAACCTAGATCCTCGATTTTCCAAATCTAATGAATGATGTGTCTACCTTCATGAGGTGAATTCAGAATGATTGAATAAGAATGACCAAATTCAGAGTGTTGTCAATAATGAAACACTTATTCTAGAGGAAGGTTTCTATGGGAGTATTCCAAATATCTGTTGTTGGTTCCAGTCTGTTCTGCATTTTTCATTAATGATTTGGATGAAGACATATATGGGAAACTTATCAAATTTGCATATGACATGAACCTGGGAGGGAAAGTTAGACACACTGTATGGCAGAAATAAGATCCAAAAAGAGCTTGAAAAGCCAGAACAATGCACCAAATCTGGTCAGGTAGATTATTTTTAGACCAGATCTGTGATTTCATCAGTATAGGGAGCTCCTGGTGGAGAACTTCCTCTTCCAGTGCATCGCCACCTTCTCTGCAACTTAGAGTCTTAGAGAATGTTTGAGGCACTGATTGACTTGCCCAGGGCCACACAGCCAGTATGTAAGAGCCAAGACTTGAACCCAGGTCTTCCTGATCCCAAAACCATGGTTCCCTGATTCCAAGACTGTACCACACTGTTTCTAAAATTTAGGAGGGAGACATATATTAATTTCTGCATTTGAGTTCAAAGATTCAACTGCACAAGTACTGGAGAGGAAAAATAATTGTATGAAATGATTCATATGAAAAAGATCTTGCTATTTTACTGTATTATAAAGTAAATCTGAGTCAGTAGCATGATGACAATCAGACAATTAAATGTGAAATGAAGCAGAATTATTCAGAATCCAGAATAATAGAGCTAGTCTTGTATTTTGTTTGGCTCATACCTGGAGTATTGTATTTGGTTCTTGGGGCCACATGTTAGGAAATAACACTGATAAACTTGAGGTTAAACTTGAGTGATAACCACATCCAGAGAAAAATGAACAGGATGGTGAAAGGTTTGACAGCCCAGTATCCTCTATAGCTTGATTGAAGAAATGGACAGTGACCATAGATTCTTACTATGGGAACAGGGAAGATCAAGTTTGGTTTGCAGAAGAAAACACTTGGAAACAAGAAAACAGTGTATTAAACATGTTTCAGATGTTAGAGAGGCTGACATGTGGAAGACTTGCTTTGCTTGGACCCAGCTGGCATAACTAAAATAACAGGTAGAAAGTGCAGAGAGACATTTAAGTCAGATACAAGGAATATCTTCCTAACATACAGAACAGAGGTGTCTTACACGGCCATTGCATTGATGACAACACTCCAGGTCCCCCAACTCTGGTCCCCCAAACCAGATTAAAGTGTAATTGGGAAATACTATACAAGATAAATCGAAATACAGTAGAGCAGAGATGAATGTTTTTAAGTATGATTTTTCTAACCCAATATTCAGCACATGGATTCTTGTATGCCTTATATATTATCTAGTTGCTAATTAAGGTTGACAACACTGATTTAGAGCTTGACAAAAGAACAGACTGCTTCTGTAGGTGGTGAGTTTCTTCTGGCTCTTGTAGGTCTTCAGGCAGAGGCAGGATTCCACTTAGGGTTGTTATGGAAAATTTTCCTGCTCAAAAATGAGTTGGACAAAATGACCTCTAAGGGCACTTTCAGCTTTAAAATTCTTTCATACTCTAATCGTTATTAATAGTGCTCTAATTTTTATAGAATGTATACATACACAGTCATAACCCTAAAAAAGATTTACCTGGCAAATCTTGGCATCATTTCATTACCTTGCATTCTCCATTTGACTGAAAATTTCCATTATGAGAGTTTTAATTTTCTCAAAAGACTTTAATTCTGCTGAAGATTGCTGTTCTAAAATAACTGATTTAGATTGAGTCAGTGGCCCCAGCGCTCCAGCAGGAAAGCACGACTTTAAAATCCAGGAAATAGCAGAAATAAGCAGAAAGCAGAAATGGACAGTGACCATAGATTCTTACTGCGGGAACAGGGAAGATCAAGGCACAAATTCAGAAGAGGATAACATTGTCAATATACCCACATCTGAAACCTCAAAGTGGTATATGAACTGGTCTCAAACCCAAAAACTATTCTTGGAAGAGCTCAAGAAGGATTTTAAAAGTCTAATAAGAGAAGTAGAAAAAAAAATTGGGAAAGAAATGAGAGAGGCAAGATAGAGTCAATAACTTGGAAAAAGGACAAAAATTGACTGTAGAAAACAAGTCCTTAAAAAAATACAGTCGGCCAAATGGGGAAAAAAAGTACACTGAAGAAATAAGCTCCTTAAAAAGTAGAACTGGCCAAATGGAAAAAGAGGCACAAAAACTCACTGAAGAGAAGAATTCCTTAAAAAGTAAAATGGGCCAAATGGAAAGGGAAGTACAAAATCTAATAAGGAAACAGTTTGTTAAAAATTTGTTAAAAATTACAATTGGGCAAGTGGAAGCTAATGACTCTGAGATATCAATAATCAGTCAAACAGAAACAAAAGAATGAAAAATAGAAGAAAACATAAAATATCTCATTGGTAAAACAACTGACCTGGAAAATAGATTCAGGAGAAACAATTTAAGAAGTATTGATCTACCTGAAAACTATAGTGAAAAAAGAGCTTGTGTTGGTGGAGTTGTGAACTGATCCAACCATTCTGGAGAGCGATCTGGAACTATGGCCAAAGGGCTATAAAATTGTTCAGACCCTTTGATCCAGCAATACCACTTCCAGGTCTGTATCCCAAAGAGATCATAAAAACGGGAAAAAGACCCACATGTACAAAAATATTTATAGCAGTTCTTTTTGTGGTGGCCAAGAATTGGAAATTGAGGGGATGCCCATCAATTGATGAATGACCGAACAAAGTGTGGTATATGAATATAATGGAATACTATTGTGCTATAAGAAATTATGAGCAGGTGGTCTTCAGAAAAAGTTGGAAAGACTTGTATGAACTTATGCTGAGTGAAATGAGTAGAACCAGGAGAACATTGTACACAATAACAGCCACGTTGTGTGATGACTGACTTTGATAGATCATTGCATTGTCTAAGACGACTCCAAAAGACTCATGATGGAAAATGCTATCCAAGGGGCAGCTAGGTGGCGCGGTGGTTAGAGCATTGGTCCTGAAGCCAGGATGACCTGAGTTCAAATCCGGCTTCAGAGCAAACACTTGACACGTACTAGCTGTGTGACCTTGGGCAAGTCACTTAACCCTGATTGCCTCACCAAAAAAAAAAAAAGAAAAAAAAGAAAATGATATACACATCCAGAGAAGGAACTATAGAATCTGAATGCAAATTCAGCATACTATTTGCTTTCCCTTTCTTTTGTTGTTTTATTTCTTCTTTCTCGTGGTTCCTTCCGTTAGTTCTAATTCTTCTATACATCATGATTAATATGACAATATGCTTAATATGAATGTATAAGTAGAACCTATATCAAATTGCATGCCACCTTGGGGATGGGGGAGGAAAAGTAAGGGGAAAAAATTTAAAATTCAAAATCTTATAGAAGTGAATGTTGAAAACTAAAAATAAATTTATTAATTATTAAAAAAAAATTAGCCTGGATGGCGTCATTCAGGCAATCATAAAATCAACCAGTTCATCATTTCTTGTAGCATAGTAGTATTCCATCACAATCATATACCACAACTTGTTTAGCTATTCCCCAATTGACCAGCATCCCCTCAGTTTCCTGTTTTTTGTCACCACAAAGAGAGCTGCTATAAATATCTTAGAACATGTAAATTCTTTTCCTTTTTCCCTAATCACCTTGGGAAACAGATCTAATAGTGATGTTGCTAGGTTAAAGGGTACACATAGTTTTATAACTCTTTGGGCATAATTCCCGATTGCTCTCCAAAATGATTGGATCAGTTCACAATTCTACCAATAGTGAATTAATGTCGCTGTTTTTCTTCATCACTTCTAACATTTGTCATTTTCCCCTTCTATCATTTTAGCCAATCTGATAGGTGTGAAATGGTATTTCAAAGTTCTTTTAATTTGTATTTCTCAATTGCTAGTGATTTAAGACATTTTTTCTTAAAACTATATGTAGTTTTGGTTTCTTCATTAAAAAAAAAAACAACAAAAAAAATGAAACTGCCTGTTCAGGGGCAGCTAGGTGGTGCAGTGGATAGAGCACAGGTCCTGGAGTCAGGAGGACCTGAGTTCAAATTTGGTCTCAGATACTTGACACTTAGTAGATGTGTGACCGTGGGTGAGTCACTTAACCCCATTGCCTAGGGGAAAAAACATGAAAAAAAAAAAAAGGCCTGCCTATTCATATCCTTTGACCATTTATCAGTTGGTGAGTGACTTAGAAATTTAACAAAGTTCTTCATGTATTTGAGATATGAGACCTTTATCTGAGAAACTCTGTAAAAATTTCCCCCCAATTTTCTGCTTTCTTTTTAATCTTGGCTACATTATACAAAACCTTTTAAATTATTCAAAATTAGCCATTTTATACCTCACAATGCTCTCTATCCCTCGTTTATTCATAAACTCTTCTATCCATAAGTCTGATAGGTAATATGTTCTATGTTCTAATTTTCTTATGATGGGAGACCTTTATATCTTAATTCATTTATCCTTTTTGACCTTGTCTTGGTAAATCATATAAGATATTGGTCTATGCTCAATTTCTGCCAGACTGCTTTCCAGCTTTTCTAGCAATTTTTACCAATAAACTGTTATTCTAAAAGTTTACATCTTTACATTTGTCAAACACAAGGCTACTATAATCATTGGCTACTCTGTATTGTATGTCTAGTCTGTTATACTGATCTACCTTTCTATTTCTTAACCAGTACCAAATAGTTTTGATAATTACTGCTTTATAGGATAGTTTAAGATCTGGTACTGCCAAACCTCCTTCCTTTACATTTTTTTCCCCATTAACTCCTTTGATATTCTTGACCTTTTGTTCTTCCAAATGAATTTTTAAATTAATTTGTCTGGCTCAGTAAAACCATTTTTTGGAATTATTAGTAAAATAATTTAATTGGAATGGCATTGAATAAATAGATTACTTTAGGTAAAATTTTTCTGCCCGCTCGTGAACAATTATTATTTCTCTAGTTCTTTAAATCTGATGTTACTTGTATTAAAAGTGTTTTATAATTATGTTCATATAGTTCCTGGGTTTGTTTTGGTAGTTATATTCCCAGGTATTTTATATTGTCTACAATTATGTTAAATGGAGTATCTCTTACTATCTTCTCTTGCAGGGTTTTGTTGGTGATATATAGAATTGCTGATGATTTATGTGGGTTTATTTTGTATGCTGCTACTTTGCTAAAATTGTTTCCATTAACTTTTTAGTTTAATCTTTAGGATTTTCCAAGTATATGACCATATTGTCTGCAAAAAGAGATTTATTACTTCACTGGCCATTCTGATTCCTTCAATTCCTTTTTCTTTTATTTCCATTGCTAGCATTTCTGATGCAATATTGAATAGCATTAGTGACAATGGGCATCCTTGTTTGACTCCTGATCTTATTGGGAATGTGTTTAGCTTATCCCCATTACAAATGATGCTTGGCTGATGGTTTTAGGTAGATGCTTTTTATCATCTTACAGAAAAATCCTCTTATACCTAGGCTTTTAATTGTTTTTAATAGGAATGAGTATTATATATTATCAAAATCTTTTTCTGTAATCTATCAATATAATCATTTAATTTTTATTATTGCTATAATCAATTATGTTACTAGCTTTACTTAACGTTAAACCATCTGTGCATCCCTGATATGAATCCTACTTGGTCACAATGTATGATATTTGTAAAATATTGTTATAGTCTCCTAATTAGTATTTTATTTAGAATCTTGGCATCCATATTCATTAGTGAAAGTGGTCTGTTATTTTCTTTGTTTTTACTCTTCCTGATTTAGATGTCAGTATCATATTTGTTTCATAAAAGGAGTTTGGTAGCCCTCCTTCTTTGCCTATAATTCCATATAATTTATTTAATGTTGGAATTAGTTGATCTTAAAATGTTTGGTAGAATTCACTTGTAAATCCCTCTGGTCCTAGTGTTTTTTTTTTTCCTGGAAAGCTCATTTATGACCTGGTCAGTTTTTTAGGTTTATTTAGATACTCTTTTTCCTTTCCTGTTAATCTAGGCAGTTTATATTTTTGTGAATATTCTTTCATTTCATTTAAATTGTTAAATTGATTGTCATATAATTGAGCAAAATAATTGCATTGATTTCATCTTCATTAGTGGTATATTCACCCTTTTCATTTTTAATAGTAGTGACTTGGTTTTCTTGTCTAATCATATTCACCAGTGGTTTATCTATTTTTTTTTTTAATAAAACCAACTCCTAGTTTTATTAATTCAATGGTTTTCTTACATTCAACTTTACTAATTAATTTAAATTAATCTTTAATTTTTAAGATTTCCAATTTGATGTTTAATTGGGGGTTTTTATTTGTCCTTGATATAGTTTTTTAATTGTATACTTAATTCGTTGGTATGTTCTTTCTCTGTTTTATTGATGTAAGAAGTTATAAAATTTTTCTTCTGATTACTGCTTTTGCTGTATTCCATTCCATAGGTTATCTCCAGCTATCTCTTTATTGTCATTCTCTTTAATAAAATTATTGTTTCTATGATTTGTTCTTTAGCCCACTCATTCTTTAAGATTAGGTTGTTTAGTCTATAGTTAGGTTTTTTGTTTGTTTGTTTGTTTGTTTGTTTGTTTGCTTTTTGTGAGGCAATTGGGGTTAAGTGACTTTGCCCAGGGTCACACAGCTAGTAAGTGTCAAGTCTGAGGCCAGATTTGCACTCAGGTCCTCCTGACTCCAAGGCTGGAGGTCTATCCACTGCACCACCTAGCTGCCCCTATAGTTAGTTTTTAATCTGTTTCCATGGTCCCTTATTGAATATAATTTTTATTGCATTGTGATCTGAAAAAGATGCATTTAACATTTCTACTTTTCTGTATTTTATTATAAAGTTTTTATGCCCTAATATATGGTCAGTTTTTGTAAAGGTATGATGTACCACTGAGGAAAAAGTATATTCTTTTCTGTTCCCATTCAAGTCTCTCCAGATATGTGTCATATCTAGTTTATCTAAATTCTATTCACTGCCTTAACTTCTTTCTTATTTATTTTTTGGTTATATTTATCTAATTCTGAGAGGGGAAGATTAAAGTACCCCACTATTGTATTACTACTGTCTATTTCCACCTGCAATTCATTTAACTTTATTTTTAAATTTAGTGCTATAGTATTTGGTGCATATAATTTTAGTCTTGATATTGCTTCATTGTCATAATTATGTCATAATGTAGTTTATATGTTTCTCTCTTTTAATTAAATCTATTTTAGCTTTAACGTTGCTACCCTTGCTTTTTTTGTATCAGCTGAACAATAATAAATTCTATTCCAGGCCTGTATTTTTACTTGGTGTGTATCTATCTCATTTTTAAATGTGTTTCTTGTAAGCAACATATTGTCCAATTCTGATTTTTAATCCATTCTGCTGTCTGTTTCCATTTTGTGGGGGAATTCATCCCATTCAGAGTTATAATTACTAGTTGAGTATTTCCCTCCTTTCTATTTTTCCTATTTCCTATTTTTCTATTATTTCTCCTCATCCTCTCTTTTTACCCAATCCCTCCTCACAAGTCTGATTTACTTCCAACTACTACTTCCTTCATCCACACCCTTTTAAAGAATTTTTCCTTTATACTCTCCCCTTCCCCTCCTATTCCTTAACCTACCCACCTCTCTAAGAATCCTGCCCTTCTTCTCTCTCCCCACCATCCTACTTCTTGATCTATATACTCTTCTAAATGTCCCTCCCTTATCCTGTCCCCTCACCCTTGTATTTCTTTATAAATTTAGAAGACTTTTATACCCTTTTAGATGTATATGTTATTCGCTCTCTAACTCAATTCTCTAAGCAGCCCTGCACCCTGACCTTCCACTGTAACAGTTCTTCCATTCATGTTTCCTTTGTATGAAATAATTCCTCCATTTTGCCTCTCCCTCCACAGTTTTATTTTTTGGAATCATCCCATCATACTCCAAGCCTTCTATCTATGTATGTTCTTTTAAACTACCCAAGTAATGATAACATTCTTAAGGGTACAAACAACATTTTCCTATATAAGAAGTAAATAGTTTGATTTTATTGAGTCCCTTATAATTGGTCTTTAATGTTTACCTTGTGTTTCTCCTGAATCTTATATGTCAGATTTTCCAGTGAGTTCTGGTCTTTTTGTCACAAATACCTGAAATTATTTTGATTCATTAAATGTCCTTTTTTTTTTCCCCTTCCCATTCAGGATTTTTCTGGATATAATAACTGGATAAGTTATTGTTTTGCAAACTCAGCTCCATTGCTCTTTGAAATCTAGTGTTCCAAGCCCTTCAGTCTTTTACTGTAGAAGCTGCTAGATCTTGTGTTATCCTGACTGTAACTCTGTAGTATTTAAATTTTTTGTTTTGTTTTTTATTTTTTTGCTTGTTATATATATATATATATGTGTGTGTGTGTGTGTGTATGTGTGTGTATATATATGTATATATATGTATGTATGTATTTTTTGGGGGGAGGCTAGGCAGTGGGGTTAAGTGACTTGCCCAGGGTCACACAGTTAGTAAATGTTATGTGTCTGAGGCTGGATTTGAACTCAGGTCCTTCTGACTCCAGGGCCATTGCTCTATCCACTGTGCCACCTAGCTGCCCCTGCTTGTAATATTTTTTCCTTGACCTTGGAGCTTCACAACTTGGCTATGATGTTCCTGTGAGTTTTCATCTCTTTCAGGTGGTGATCTTCTCCACACACACACACACACACACACCCACACACACACACCCCCCACACACACACCCATACACCCCCTTTACCCCACCCCATCTCCAGTCTCTCTCTAATCTTCTGTCTCTCCCTGTCTGTTGGCGCCTTCCTTTTTTGTCTATAAACATCTCCATATTTTTTCTATCCTTAAAAATCTCTTGCTAGGACTTTTTCCACCATCATCCTGTATCTCTCCTCTCCCTCTCACCTAAATTACATCTAGAGTGCTACATGCTAGGTGCTTCCACTTCCATCTCACTCTCTTGTTAACACTCTGCAGTTTGGCTTTGACCTCATATTAAGTAGAAACTTTTCTAAGTTACCAATGATCTCTTAATTGCTAGATCCAAATGGCCTTTTCCACTGTTAATTGCATCCTCCTAGATCCTTTCCCCCCTCTAGCATTTCGTGACATTGTTCTTCATTAGTTCTCCTACCTATCTGTTCTTTCTCAGGAATCTTTATCGAAATTGTACCCACTTACTATGAGTGACCCCTAGGGACCTGTTCTATGCTTCTTCTTTACTCTATATGCGAAGTTTTTAGTCTGGGTAGATTTTAGGGGATGCATGAAGTTGGATGGGAAAAAATGATATTTTTATCACATCTTTATTTCAGTGTAATTGATTTCCTTTGTAATCTTCTGTAGGTGATCTCATCATTCCCATGTATTCAATTATCTTTATGCAGATGATTGCCAGATTTATATATTTATCTCTAGACTCTCCTGTGTTAGAGTCCCACATCACCAACTCACTTTTGGTCATCTCAAACTCAACATGTACAAAATAGAATTAATTTTCTTTTTCCCAAACCTCCTTTTTTTCAGAAGCACCACCATCCTCCCACTCATCCAGGCTTACAACCCCCATGTTATCTTGGACTCCTTATTCACCCCATATGTCCAAATCAGTTTCCATATTACTTCATTTCTTTCACCACATCTCTTAGATATGTTTCCTTCTGTCTTCTCACACAGCCTTCACCTTAGTTCAATTTCCTATAATTTCTTACCTGAACTATAACAATAGCCTTCTAATTGATCTCCCTGCCTTAACTTTGTCCATATGTCAATTCATCTCTACCCTGCTGCCAGGAGGATATTTCTAAAGTGTAGGTCTGATCATGTTATCCTCTCTCAACTTCTCTGACCAGACTCAGTAAATTGCAATAGTTTACTGTTACCTCTAGGATCAAATATAAAGTCCTCTGTTTGGCATTTAAAGCTTTCATAACCAGATTCTTTCCTACCTTTCCAGTCTTCTTATATTTTGCTTCCTTCCACGTATTTTGTGATCTAGCTACACTGACCTAATTGCTGTTCCTTCCACATGATACTCCATCTCCTGTCTTTGTGCCTTTGCACTGACTGTCTCTTATTACTGGAATGCTTTCCTTTCTCACCTCTGCTGCTTAGTTTCCCTGGCTTTCTTTAAGACTGAGCTCACATGCTCAAAAGACAACTTTCAAGAGAAAGCCGTTTGCTGGTACTTCACATTCCACCTGCATTTTAAACAATCTAATTCCAAGCTTAGGTTTTTCCTAAACTTATTCTTCCTTCTTACTCATTTCTATCTTGATGTCTTTGATTCTTCTTCCTTAACTTTTTGCATATTAGCTACTAACCACTGCTATTCTAGCTCTATAAATCCTCTCTTTTTCATCTTCTCTATTCATCTTCCTTTCTTCTTTCCTATATTCACCCATCTATATACACATACATAGATATGCCTTATAATTAATTATCTATAAATGTTACACATTCCTACCAGATCATTAATTCCTTGAGGGCAGAGTCCATGTTTCACCTAAATTTTTTGTCTTTCCTAAAACTTAACATGGTGATTTACATAGAGTAGGCACTTAAAAAAGGTTTGTTGAATTATGTTTTGACTATCATTAAATACTATTTTATAATTTTCTTCAGTTTCTGATTATTTTGAATCATATGATACTTTTAGATAACTTTCATTTTTGTCCTCCCAAAAGTAGTGGTTATCTTTCAGTGAAGAAATTATGTAAGTAGAAATGTGTTTCTTAATGGTAATATTACTCTTAAAAGTCTTATGCTGCACCATGCTGAAAGCTTTAAGAATTACTAGATTTGATTAAGCAGTTGGGAGGGAAGACATCATGTTTCCGAGCATCCTTTTAGCTGTAATCCTATTCAATTATTGAAAGATTTTGACTGTATATTGATATATTTTTGTGATTTACTGAGATCTTTCATTGAATGCTACTACCAAATAGAAGTTGCTCATTTATATAATTTCTTATTTTATTATAATTCTTTAAATCATTAATGCCATACAAGGATTTTTCTTGGTCAGTTTTAAAGCTACAGTCCTTTTCCTTTTAAATAAAATTGCATAATTGGCATTCTCTTTTTATTCTTCCCTGAAAGCATCATTAATTTATGTATGTGTTTGATTCTCTATTCATGCTAATTTTCTAGACATTTTTCTCAAGAATTTACTGAAGTGCACATTAAGAGAGGGAAACTAGATTATTGGGAGCTTAATACTCAGTTCGTGTTATATTAAGCTCAAATATTTGCTCTTATTATTAAGAGAGGAAGTGTTGCATACACAACTCAGAAAATTTGACTCTAGGGTCAGAGGTTTAAATTATTCATGACATTTAGTTCACAATGTACTAATCATGTTTTGTTTTAAAGGGTGAAAATGATAAGTGATAGAAAGCTCTGTAGTTCAGCTATGTAGCTATTTTTGTGAGATGCACATCAGAAAGAGGGCTGCACCTATAGTATCCTGAACAGAATGCTAAACTTGGAGTTAGGAAGACATATGTTCTAATCCTGTCTCTGACACTTGCTGTATAACCATTAAATGTTGCTGAGTGTTTTTCTAACTGCCAAATGAGAATAATATTTACCTGTAGTAAGTACTTAGCAGGGTTGTTGTGGTCAGGCTCAAATGAGCATGTATGAAGTTCTTTGCAAATGTTAAAACACTATATAAATGGCAGTAATTATTAAATATCACTATTAGAAATCTTTACTCTGTAGCAAATAGAAACTCCCAGGAATCTAACAAATATAATTTCTAATATGGTATGATTTGGCAGGGGTGCAGGGAGATGTGAGGTTTGGTTTTGTTTTGTTTATTTGCATTCCCTTATGATAGTGCAGTTTTCTGCTCTGTGCTAGACCCTTGGGACACAAGAGACAAAAAATGGTTCTTGATTTCAAGAGCTTATATTCTACTGGGGTGATACATGTAACTCAGGTAAACATGTTTATTGTGTACCTAATTGTGCTTGGTTCTGTTAGGTGGTATGAAAAAATAATAACAATGGACAAGTAGTGTTTTAAAGTTTGCAAAATGTTTTATGTATATTACTTCATTTCTGTTACTGTATAAGGAAGAAAATCATAAACACAGTCCTAGCTCTGGTCACTTAAATACAGGCTATAGAGAAAGTAGAATAACATCACATTGATATGACTTTTGAGGAATGAAGGCTGTTACTATGATAAAAATGAGGAGGACTTCTTTTCTACACCTAGCAATATGGGCAGAAAACTAGATGAGTTCTAAGAGGCTATTAAGAATTTGCTTTATAAATACAAAGGAAGAAAGGGTAAATCTTACAGAATTTTCTAAAATCTCTGGTTAGTGGATGAGAACTTCAGATGTCACTATATCTTAAGGTATTTTTGAATGGCTTGATTTTTGAATAACTTGATCATAAACTTGTTGTAAAACCACTTATTTTTGTTTTCTAGGTTGGCAAATAAACAAGACAAAGAAGGGGCTTTATCAGAAGCAGATATAATTGAACGTTTATCTCTACAAAAACTTGTCAATGAGCAAAAATGTCGCTGTCACATAGTAAGTTTCTCTATCCCTCATTCTGTCTTTGCTTATTATTTTATGAATAACTTTACTGTACCACCAATAGCAATAGTCATATCCTTAAGCAGATTGTTCCTGTTGTCACCAAATCCTGGAGCTTTTACTGCAGCAACTTGCAGCCCAACTTTTAGCCTGTTCAAAACCAGTGTACTTATTGCTTCTCCATTGACATCTAAAGCAATTATGACTATCAGGCTTATGGTGGGCATTTGCAATTTCAAGTGCAGGTACAATAGATTAGACACTAGAGATCTTTTTTTTTTTTCACTTAAGGAGAACATAGACATCCTGGAATTTACATTTCTGACCTTTAGCCGTATTAATAAAATATGGAGAGATACAGCCTCTGTCAAACTTAATGCCTTCAATAATTTCCAATTCATCATCCAATGTTTTTCCGTCTTTTACTGTGATGACAACCTTTTGTCCTACCTTTTTCATTGCATCAGATATTATGTTGCCAATTTCTCAGTCTCCATTTGCAACCTGAGCAATTTCTTGAGGAATTGTGACAGGTTTAGACTGCTTCTTAAGCTCAGTAATGACAGCATCAGCAGCCAACATCTCTCCTGATCTCCACTGGATTTGCTCCTTTGCTAATTTTCTGAAAGCCTTCTTTAGCAAGGGATTGTAAAAGGACTGTGGCAGTGGTAGTGCTATCCCCAGCCTCTTCATTTGTGTTATTGGCAACATCCTGAACTAGCCTGGCACCAATGTTTTTATATTTGTCCTTCAAGTCAATTGCTTTTGCCACAGTCATACTATCTTTTGTTAGCTTGGGACTTCCCCAACTCTGTTCAGTGATCACAGTTCTTCCATTTGGCCCCATAGTAATGGCACCAGCATCAGCATCAGCTAAAAGATCTACACCTTGAAGCATTAAGGCTCGGGCATCTGCTCCAAATTGGACATCTTTAGCTTAAGCATGTATCGGGTAGGGGGCCAGTGCCCTAGATACTGGCCTTATCTGACAGAAGGACTGTAGATAACCAGAGCATTTCTGCAGGGGCAGGCGGACAAGCACATGGTGCAAATTGGCAACAACAAGTAGAACTTCTTGTATTTCAGTTGGTTTATGTGCAAATAGATAATGATGATGATAATATTAATAATAGCTGACATGTACATTATGCTTTAAAGTTTGTAAAGTATGTTATTTATATTTGATTAGCCTGGTATAGTAGATAAAGTGCTGGACTCAGAATCAGGAAAACCTGGATTTGAATCGTGCCTCAGACACTTCCTGGCTGTGCAATTATGAACAAAGCACTTAACCTTTCTGGCCCTCAGTTTTCTCATCTTCAGATTAGCAGTTTGGACTAAATTTGTGATCCTATAAACAGTACGTTTTGTAAGTTAAATGAAACGATAAATTCTTTTTTTTTATTTTATCTTGTGTAGTTATTTTTGAGACAGCTATCTTAATATGGGTAAATGCCTTATATTTTGTGTTTAGGTAATGTTCATTAAACAGTTGTTTACCATGTTTTTAGCAATCCTGTTCAGCATTCTGGGGCTCTGGGAAGAAATTTGACAAGTCCATAAGAAGTGGTCTTTATTGGTTGCTGTGTTGCATTGCAAACGACTTTGATGCCTTAAATGATCGAGTTGAAAAAGACACAATTGCTCAACGCATTCTTGAGAAAGTAGAGAGGCAGGAACGAATTGAGCGAGTGAGGAAACTACGAAGAGAAAGGTACTGACTAATTAAAGTACTCAGCCAAAATGCATCTCATGTCAAAAACACCAAAATTGTGGGAGTAATTTATATTTGTTGTTTTTATCCATTCAGTTTCCTCTTTTCTGTATGAAGGAAGCTACTGGGTAAGAATTTGTTATTTCTATGGATCTTTTGCACCTGCAAGTTTGGATGACATATTTGTAATAGTCCTTGTAATATCATACAACTATCATTATTATACAAATATTATGTTGTAGGCAAATTTACACAAAGAACATATTTTTTGCTTATAAGCCTTCATCATCTCTCAGAGTTTTATAATTTTGTCTATCCTCCTTATCAATTTTGAGACAAAGTGGATTTTCAAAGGAATTGTTAGACCAAAATCTGTTTATTTGCTTTTTCTTTTGTGGAAGGGTAAGAAAAGTTGTACTCTTCAAAAAAAATATTGCCTGAATGAAAACACTTAAGGTTTAAGTTATTAAATGCTGGATTAAAAATTAATTATGTCTTTTTATTTTTAAATAATGGTCCAGTATAAACATAAGTTGAAATTTAAAATATGAATAAAAATTCTTACAATATTCCTACATTTAACCTGTGTATATCTGTCTCTTATGTCAGGGAAGAAAGGAAAAGGTAATTGTCCTCTCCTTACTTGGGAAATAATAACCTTTTACAAGAAGGTGGCATATAGGTTGTATGGACCTGTAAAGGCATGGTAGAGCTCATGATAGGGTGGGGCTACTAGGTTATTATTCTCCTAGGTATTGGCCAGAAACCAGGAAAAGATGAGTTTTGTCCACAGGGAAACAGTTTCATAATCTATGCTAATACTGATTTTTCTCTTAAGCCACATATAGATTTGATATCCTTAGGGAAAAATACTTCTAGAGTGTAGATTTATTAATTTTTCTTTTCCTAAGAAAGTCATGAAGTAATGTCCATATTTGTCTTCAAGAGAATTAGGTTTCATCATTTTTCTAGCCTTATTGATAGTTGACAAATAATATAATCGTGAGGATATTAGTTTCCATAGAAATCTTGAATTCTTTTGGCTTTAATCAAGCTGTTTTGTGTATTCCATTTTTTAAACCGTGAATGTTGTGTTGTTTTTATAGTACAAAACAACAGTAATACATATAGATTAAACTTGGACAAGTTCTATCAAAAAAATTATACGTATCGCTGAGATTCTTTGAGTCTCTTCTTTTTCCTGTTGTACACAAAGCAAGCATTTTGATGAGTGATTTTTATGAAAGAAATAATTAGTAATTTTTTTCCAAGTATTTTTATTATTTCCTCCCCAAGAAACTACAGGCACTTGGTAGGCAAGTTTCCCTGTAACATTCCTTTTTTTTCCTTTCCTGCTTCCCCATGCAGACCCAACCATACTTGTGTTCCAAGGCCCCTTCTGGTGAGCAGAGCCTCCATAATTAACAATACATAGGTGTAAATTTGTGAGTGATACAGAAACTTTTAATTTCCTAGCACTTAGTCTCATTGATCTAGTTACTCACTTCCAGTATATTTGGAAAACAAAATACTGTTTTTAATGTTATGTTCATAGATAAACTTGATTATATTTTTTAAATGACTACTAAATGAATAACTTGAAAAATGAGGTCAAACTAAGATGAAGCATGAAAGGTTACATTAATCATGTTTTTTTCATTATATATATATGAGAATTAAAAGTTTCAGCTATAATCCTCAGTTTCATTATGTTTTATGATCCAGAGGTAGTAAACTTTTAAATGAACTTTATTGTATCTCTGACTGTTTTGTTTCAGGAACTGTTAATTACCTTTCACATATGGTATTATTTGCTATGTATCACAGAGACAGTGAATATGCCATTGATAGCTAGTTTTCTGAAGTACTGCTTTATTTTATTTACGTGACATGTAAAACAAATTTTTAATAGGTCCGTATACTGTTGTTCAGGAATACAACTATTATGCAATCATTTAAACATGTGAGTTCTAGTAATGTATATTTTTCTACTTATCTTTCTATTTGTTTTCTGTCTTTTACATATGTAAGCAAATTCTATCTATAGGTATGCATGCTCTCTATTTTTACATAAATATGTTCAAGAAAAAGACAGGAAATAGAGGTCAGACAAAGGAATAATTGTCATCTAGTATATCATACTATGTTTGTCAAACATGTATGTCAAACATCAGCTATGTCATGGAGAAGAAGATAAAGATTTGGGGAATAAAAGTTAGTCGTGTCTTCTACACCAGTTATAGTGCTAATGTAGACTTATTTTTTAATTTGGAGAAACTGGTAAACATGAATTATTGTCAGTTGGAATAAACAGTAATTTTAAAAAATGCATGGTCAGTCAAGTTGCACTGAAGTTTTAAAAAAAATCAGTCCATCAGTAAGCATTTGTTAAAAACCTACTGTTTGCCAGGTACTGTAGTAGGTGCTGGGACAGAAAGACAAAACCAAAACAATTTCTTGAATTCTCAAGGAACTTCCGTTCTATTGAGGGAAACAGCATGTATACATATAAGTAAATACACATATATGTATAACATATACATATGTATATACATGTTATACACAGAGTAATTTAGCAGAGTACTAGCAATTAGGGTAATCAGAAAATGCCTCACATAGAAGATGTTACTTGAGCTTAGCTACAAAGGAAACCTGGGATTCTAAAAGGCAGAGGTGAGGAGGAATGGGGAGACCAGCCTATTCAAGGGTAGGGAAACGAGAGAGAATCTTGTACAAGGCCATCACGTGGTTTAGGCTAGAAGAATGTTTGAAGTCCTGAAGATGACCAAAGGTCAATTACAAATAATTTTATGCCAAACTGTTTGAATTTTTTAAAAATTTAACTTATTTGCAAGTTATTTGTAAGTTAAGACTTTTGAGTAAAAGATTTCTTTCTGCTTATCCATCTAACAGAGAACAAAAGGAGAGAGAGCGTGCGGGAGAGCATCCTGAGTTTGACAACAATTTTGATTCTGAAGTGGATTTTGATCCATTTATTGTTAGCCCTTTTCAGCCTATAAATGTAGTAATTGCAGAGGTATGTATGATGACAAATGCAATTTTTGTTTTTAAGCCACAGGCCATAAGAAAGCATTTAGAGGAACATTGAAGGAAAGCCAGAGAAATAGTTACCAAGACACACCTGACGGGTTTGGTGGATGAATACCAATATGATTTTCTCCTCTGGTGCTAGAGATAGTGTGGTGTAAGTGAACAGAGAGCTGGTCTCAATGCCAGGAAGACCCAGTTTTGTCTCTGACATATACCAGCTGTGTGACTCTGGGCAAGTCACTTAACTTCTAAGTGTCCAGGCAACTCTGAATGAATCTGAGTTGCAGAGAAGGTGCTGCCCTGCATTGGCAGAAGTTCCTTCCTCAGAGGGAGATCTCTATACCAGTGAAGTAAATGAAAGGTTCAGAATCTATCCCTTTCCCTGTGAAGGTGGAAAGCATAGTTGTCAGAAAGAGATAAGAATGAACTGAAGCAAAATGAGGGAATGAACATAATGAATACAGACTGCTGCCATTGTTTCTTAAATTTCAGAATTGTGTTATTCTTGTTAGGATATTTATTCTTAAGTATTGTGTCTCTTCTTTCCCTGTCTTGCTGCTGTTATCTCATTGTGCTAATATGTAAATGCATTTTAGAATTTATAAATTGCTTTCTGATGATTTTTTGAGTACATTGTAAAGTGTTCTAAATTACCATAAACACTCAATGTGTCTGAATATCCCTTTGTGAATATAATTTGCAGTTGCCTAAAATTTTTACCAAAATTAATTTATATATAGATTGAATTCTTGTGTGTGTGTGTGTATGTGTATATCTGTGTATCTGTCTGTCTGTCTACGTCTATGTGATGACATCTAGATGTTACACATCTCAACAGCCCCTTAATCTTGGCAGCTCCTGGGCTTATTTTCTGTTACCTGGCAGATTGCTCATATAGCTAAATTGATGCTTCTGCTTATGCATGTTGTCTTCTAAAATCCTCCTCATTGCTTCATTATAGTTTCCCATTGGGCAACAGGTAATGATCAGTTTCTCCCAGTAGCTGTTGTTGCTGAGATGGGAAGGCAGCTTACAGAAGATACTGTACCTCTTAGTTTTCTTAGCTATCAGAATATTCCATTCTAGTTACATTTTCTTTAATGGTATTCCTATTTGCAGGAATGAGTACAACAAAATAGTTACATGAGTTATCATGTCTAATTTCTGTTAAATATGTTCATTTTTTGTTCATTTGAAAACATTGCCTAAAAAGAAAAATTGAAGCATTATTCTATATTTTGACATAGACGTTTATTTTGTGTGAGGAGCTTGCAAATGATGACCTTTGTATACTACAGTAAATGTTTTTATAAGCAATATGCCAATAAATTGCTCATACAGAGTATAGAGTACTGTGATTCATCCCACAAAACATGCTACACATCTCATAGTATAAAGAGAAACATTATTGTAGAACATAGTGAACTAGGTTCCATGTTAAAAATCCAGAATGAATATTGATATGATAAAATCACACATTGTATGTTTATAATAACATTTCTTAGTAGATCAGGCCTGCACAACCTGCAGTCAATGGACTGCAGATTGTGCAGGCTTGTAGTAGATCATACGTTAAAAAGAGAAAATAGGTGCACCTTATTTTTTAGGTTGCAAAACCTCTAAATTCTCTCTACATACGTTGAAGTAGTCTGTGTTTTATTTTTATGATGTGTGACTTTTTCTTCCTAAAACCTTGTTTAAAAAAAATCTCCTATGAAACACTTAATGTTCTTTCAAAACCATTGTAATGAAGGAAAAAAATACATACTTCTTAGGATTTTATTTTCACTTTCTTGGGTTGTATTGTACCAATGTAGAGTCCGTTTTTTCTCTTATTTATTGAACTATATTAACATTTTTAAAAGACTCCAATTTTACCTTTTTTCTAAATGATTATTTTAAATTTATTTAATTAAGACTTGGTGCTTTAGACTTTGAAATTACATAAACATATTGTGACAGTAAAGATGCTATGCTTTATTTTTTGTTAGAATGAAAAAAGAAGGCAGAGAGTGGTTAGAAATACGTCCAGCATTCTTCTGAAATCTAGCATAGAAGAGGAGCAGTCTGAGACACAGAGCCAGATCAGCTGCAGCAGCCAAAAAAGCGGTGATTGTGCATTCATAAACCCTCCTAAGAGGGTGACATTAACAAAGTGTGTGGAGAAAGAAACTGACACAGGCCAACAGTCCTCTGAATGCTGTGACTCAGGTGATAACTCTGATATAAAAAGAGTAACTTACTGTTTATGTTATGACTAAGAACCATAATACCTCTTCACAGATTTGTCTTATGTTTTTGTATTTTTTTTCCTCCCTAGGCTTTTCCTTCAAACTGTTTGGATCTTTGTGTATTACATATATTTTTATAATATATAGAATGAGATATACTTCAAAATTTTCCTATCAGGCAATATTTTCTCCCACTGGTTTTATTACCCAAATATATCAATATGTGTTATATTTTTATATTTTATATCTATTTAATTTTTTTCATTTAATTTATAATAGAATTAAATTACACAAAGGTTTATTAATTGTCTGCTAAGTACAAAGCACTGGGCTAGGTTTAAGAAAGCTGAAAGTTTTGTTAAGATATTTGCCCTGCCATAAAGGAGCTTACAATGTGAGGTATTACACTGAGATAACTTTAATACTAAGTTGTGTATAAGGATCATAGAATTCTTGAATTTCAAAATTGGAAGGCACATCTAGTCAGTCTGCTCCAACAATTATTGAACAGGAGGAACCAGTTCTACCACATTATCAAACAAGTGGCTTTCTAGCTTCCACGTGAACACCTCTAGTAATGAAGAACACGTTATGATGTATTCCTTTTTTAAATGATTCTCATTTGGAGGAAGTTCTTCCTTAATTCCAAAATTTAGTTCTTTATAACATTTATTCCTTGTTTATACTTTCTGGAGCCAAGTAATCAGTTCTAATCCTCAAGCAGTAGCCTTTCAAACACTTCAAAAGAGAATTTTTAGATAAACCATTTCTTCTCCAGGTTAAGCATATGTAGTTTTTAATAATTCCTGTAATTGTTGAGTGGAATTTATATTATTACAGAAAATACTCAGTTTAATATTTCCATTCTCAAATTTGTCTTCATGAAGATGGAATACAATGGGTTTTCAGGAATCCTCAAGTAGTCATACTTTTCAGTAAGTGTCACCTCAGACATCAGTTTATTTATTTATTTGCTTATGTATTTGTTTGTTTTTAATTTTTTCATTGGTTTACTCTTTTTTCCCTCTTAGTAATATTACACCTGCACTTCAAAAGCATTCTTATAATTAGGCTCACTTCCTGTTATTCGTGTCTAGCTGAAAGTGAACCAGCCATTTTTCCCTCCTGTAGGATGCTAAAATGACTGACTGGCTTTTTTGTTTTCTTTTTTAAATTGGTGGTTGGTTTGTCTAACATTGTAAATCGATGGGATGTCATAAAGAAACAGTTCCTTTTCTGGTTAATGATGTGACTCCATGGTATTTAAGAATTTCCATGAAGTTAATAATGCATAAGGAAATTATCAATACTTCATTAGCTCATACCATTAATCAGGTAGTGGATGTTTGTTAAGCAACTGCTATGTGAAAGGCACTATGCTAGGTGTTGAGGGAAACAAAAACTGAAGTGAAACTGTCTCTGCCTTCATAGAGTTTACATGGGAGAAATACAAGTATATAAAGAATAAATACAAAGTAATTTGGAAGGTACCAGACAAGTGAGGAAAGCCCCAACAGCTGGAGAGAACGGAATGTTTTTGTATTGAAGGTGTGGCTTTAGCTGAGTTCTCAAGAAAATTAGGGATTATAAGAGGTGGAGAAAAAGAAAGAGGCCATTCTAGAATAAAGGACAGCCTGTACAAAGGCATAGAGATGGGAAAGGGACTATTATATATGGGAAACAGCAAGAATTAACTAGACTTTAGAGTGTGTGAAGGCAAGTAATATAATTAGGCCCAGATACTTAGATGGGGGTCAAGTTGTAAAGGGCTTTAAATGGTAAATTTTATCATAGAGATAATAGGAAACATTTGGAGTTTATTAAATGGGTGACTTTGGCAGCTATATGGAGGATGAAATGGAAAGGGGAAGGTGAGTTGAAGACACCTATTGCTTTTGCAGTAGTCCAAGCAGAAGTTAGGGCCCAGGTCTAGGGTATGAATAGAGAGAGGGGGACATGTAAAAGAGATATAGAGGTAGAACTTTAAGATTTCATAACTACTTGGATGTGTAGGGCAAGGGATAGTAAGGATCAAGGATGACACTGAGGCTGCAAGCCTTCATGACAAGTAGAGTGGTGGTGGTACACTTGATAGAAATAGATAAGTGGCTTTTGAAAGATGAGTTCAATTTTGGGCATGATGAGAGAGAGGTGACATAGAGTAGAGGTATTAAGCCTGTGGCCTACATTTTGACCAACAAAATTTTTTTGCTTTTCTTTTTCTTTTCCCTTTTCTAAATTACATTAATGCATATTTATGGAATAAAACAAGCATTTCCATAACAGTACAATAAAAAAGATGATTGTGCATGAAACTGCAAATCAGCTATGCACAACATGCTATTCCTTTCAAATATACAACAAAATTATCTTTTACACATTTATACATTTCTTTTTCCTTTTTTTCTAAATCCTCCACCCCTCCCACCCTAGAGAAGGCTACCATTAGACACAAATAGGTATATTTGTATATACATATACATGTATATGTATATGTACATTAAATTGTTCTATATATATTTCTATTTATCAATTCTGAATGCAGGTAGCATCTTTCTTCATATTACTTTTATAGTTAATTTGGGTATTTATAATAGTCAAAATTACTTATTCACTCAAAATTGGTCTTAAAACAATACTGCTATTACTATATACAGTGTTCTCTTGGTTCTGCTCATTTTTCTCTTCATGATTTCATGCAAGTTTCTTTCATTTTTCAAAGATTGTTGAGCTCAGCATTTTTTTTGGTAAATAGTATTTTTGTAACAGATTTTGAGTTCCAAATTTTTTCTCCCTCCTCCCCCCAGGATGGCAAGCAATCTCTGATATAGGTTATATTTGTGAAGTCATGTAAACATATTTCCATATTAGTCATATTGTGAAAGAAGAAACAAAACAAAAGTGAAAAGCCACAAAAAAAAAGAAAATAGCCTTCTTCAATCCACATTCAGATTCCCTAGTTCTTTCTCTGGAAGTGGATGGCATTTTCTATCATGAGTCTTTTGGAATTGTCTTGGATCTCTGTATTGCCGAGAAGAGCTAAGTCAGTCATAGTTGATCATCGCACAAAGTTGCTGTTACTATGTACAGTGTTCTCCTGGTTCTGCTTACTTCACTCAATAGTTCCAAATTGAATGGTTGAATCAGTTCACAACTCCACCAACAATGCATTAGTGATCCAGTTTTCCCACATTTTCTCCAACATTTATTACTTTCCTTTTCTGTCATATTAGCCAATATGATAGGTGTGGGATGGTACCTCTGAGTTGTTTTAATTTGCATGTCTCTAATCAAGAGTGATGTAGAGCATTTTTTCCCATATGACTATAGATAGCTTTAATTTTTTTATCTGAAAATTACCTGTTCATATCCTTTGACCATTTATCAAATGTGAGTTAGAATATTTTTTCATATGGCTACAGATAGTTTTAATTACTTCATCTGAAAACTGATTTTATCTTTTGATCATTTTTCAATTGGGTGGGGAAGCTTCAAATTTTTATAAATTTGACTCAGTTCTCTATATGTTAGAGAAGTGAGGTTTTTATCAGAGAAACTTGCTTCAATATTTTATTCACAGTTACTATGGCTAACTGTATTTCTCTCCATCCTATTCCCCCCTCCTATTTATTCTGTTCTCTCTCCCCTTTCACCCTGTCCCTTCTCAAAAGTGTTTTGCTTCTGATTGCCCCTTCCCCCAATCTGCCCTCCTTTCCATCACCCACCCCCCCCATCCTTTTCCCCCCCTACTTTCCTGTAGGGTAAGATAGATTTCTATTCCCAATTGAGTGTGTATGTTATTTCTTCTTAGAGTCAGTTTTGGTAAGAGTAAGATTTACTCGCTTCCTGTCACCTCCACCCTCTTCCCTTCCATTGTAAAAGCTTTTTCTTACGTCTTTTATGTAAGATAATTTACCCCATTCTATCTCTCTCATTCTCTTTTTCCCAGTGCATTCCTTTCTCAACCCTTAATTTCAATTTTTTTCTTTAGATATCATGCCTTCATATTCAACTCATACCTGTACCCACTGTCTGTATAACTCCTAACTACCCTAATAATGAGAAAGGTCTCATGAGTTTTAAATATCATCTTCCCCTGTTGGAATGTAACAGTTTAACATTATTAAGTCCCTTATGATTTACCTTTCCTGTTTACCTTTTTATCTTTCTCTTGAGTCTTGTATTTGAAAGTCAGATTTTCTATTCAGCTCTGGTCTTTTCATCAAGAATGCTTGAAAGTCTTCTATTTCATTGAATGTCCATCTTTTTCCCTGAAGGGATTAAACTCAGTTTTGCTGGGTGGGTGATTCATGGTTGTAATCCTAGCTTCTTTCCCCTCTAGAATATAATATTCCAAGCCATCCAGTCCTTTAATGTAGAAGCTGCTAAATCTTATGTTATCCTGATTGTTGCTCCACCATACTTGAATTGTTTCTTTCTGACTGCTTGCAGTATTTTCTCCTTGACTTGGCAACTCTAGAAGTTGGCTGTAATATTCCTGGCAGTTTTCTATTTGGGATATCTTTCAGGAGGTGATCAGTGGATTCTTTCAATTTCTATTTCACCCTCTGATTCTAGAATATCAGGTCGTTGATAATTTCTTGAAAGATGATGTATAGGCTCTTTTTTTTGATCATGGCTTTCAGGTAGTCCAATAATTTTAAAATTATCTCTCCTGGATCTATTTTCAGGTCAGTTGTTTCTCCAGTGAGATATTTGACATTGTTTCCATTTTTTTCATTCTTTTGGTTTTGTTTTATTATTTCTTGATTTCTCATTAGCTTCCATTTGCTCCATTCTAATTTTTAAGGAATTATTTTCTTCAGTAAGCTTGGACCTCCTTTTCCAATTGGCCAGTTTTGCTTTTTAAGGCATTCTTCTCCTTATTGGCATTTTGGATCTCTTTTACCATTTGGCCTAGTCTGATTTTTAAGGTCCTTTTTTCTTCAGTATTTTTTGGTGTCTCCTTTACCAAACTGTTGATTTGTTTTTCCTGATTTTCTTGTATCACTCTCATTTCTCTTCCCAATTTTTCCTCTACCTCTCTTACATGATTTTAAAATCCTTTTTTGAGCTCATCTGTGGCCTGAGACCAATTTATATTTTTCTTGGAGGCTTTGAATGTAGGAGCTTTGACTTTGTGGTCTTCTTCTGAGTGTCTGTTTTGATCTTTCTTGTCACCATTGTAACTTTCTATAGTCAGATTTTTTCCATTATTTGCTTGTCTTTTATTTGTTATTTTGTTTATGTTTGTTAAGGTAGGACTCTACTTCCAGGGTGGAGGGCACACTCTCCCAAACTTTAGGGGTTTTTTGCAGCTGTTTTCAGAGATGTTTTTAGGAACTTGTAAATTTTAAGTTCTTCCAAGGTGGTATGATCAAGGAGTGGTATGTGTCCTACTCCCCTAGCCAGTGTTCTCATCTATGAGCAACCACAAGCATTCTTTTCCACCCTTGAACTGTGAGGAGGTTACCCCCTTCACTGCTGCAGCAAGTTCTGCTATGCTAGTGTTCCCTCACCCTGGGACTGCCACCCAGGACTGCAGCCTGCATCCAAGTATGGCAAAGCAACAGAGTCCTGCCTCAAAGACCCCTATAATGTCCTTCTGACCAGTTGTTCCAACCCCTTACCATCTGAGAGCTGAGAGCCCTGGAAGCAGCCACTGCTACTGCCACTGATGCTGCTGATTCAGTCAGTCCCAAGGCCTGGTTCTGGTTGGCCGTGGGCGTGGCTGTGCCTGTGGCTGTGCTGATGCTACCTGGCCTTGATTGGGGTCTACTCTCACCCAGCTGAGGCAGTGCATTCCTGCTGATCTTCTTAGTTGTCTTTGGCATCTGTGGGCTAAGAGGTCTGGAAACCGCCACTGCTGCTACTGATTTAGTTGCCTTGAGGACTGTTTGCTAAGGGCCTGGTCTGTGCTGGCAGGGTCTGCAGTGGATTGTACTCCTTTTACCCTAGTGCAACAGACCTTTTCTTCCTGACCTTCCAAGTTGTCTTGGGCTAGGAATTTGTTTCACTCCATCTTTTTGTGGGGTCTGCTGCTCTAGATTTTGTTTAGAATCATTTTTAAAGGTATTTGGAGGGTTTTGGGGGAGAGCTCAGGTGAGTCCCTGCCTTTACTCCACCATCTTGGCTCTGCCTCTGGCCAATTCTACTTTTAAAGGAGTTGTTTTCTTCAGTAGATTTTTTTTTCCATTTTGCCAGTTATATTTTTTAAGGAATTGTTTTCTTCAGTCAATTTTTTTGCTTGCTTTTCCAAGCTGCTGACTTTTTTTTTTTAATAATTCTCTTGCATAACTCATTTCTTTTCCCAGTTTTTCTTCTATTTCTCTTGATTTTTAAAAACCTTTTTGATTTCTTCCAAGAGGTCTTTTTGGTCTTGAGACCAATTCATATTACCCTTTGTCGCTTCACGTGTAGGCATTTTGACATAGTTGTCCTCCTGTGAGTTCATGTTTTGATTATTTATTTATTATTTGTCTGAAAGGGTTATTACTAGGTTCTTGTAGCCTTGGTCGAGTATTCAGTCACAGTGACTCCTCAAAGACCATTTAGGGAGTCACAAGAGGGTGTTCATTGTCTTTATTAGTGGAAAGATTGTTCCCACTAATGAAATTCCTAATTCTTCAAATACTGATGTGAATTTAAAATCAAGGCATCCATCTCACAACATATGGGAATGGTATTTGTGTATCACCTGAGCTAAACAGAATTTAAATCTCTGTCTTCAGAATGGGCAAGCAAGTTTC
This sequence comes from Vombatus ursinus, assembly GCF_900497805.2. Taxonomy (NCBI): domain Eukaryota; kingdom Metazoa; phylum Chordata; class Mammalia; order Diprotodontia; family Vombatidae; genus Vombatus; species Vombatus ursinus. The sequence goes on along the minus strand of NW_020944200.1, from coordinate 800,493 downwards.
TGATTTTCTGAAAAGGTATAAGAAGTCAATTCTGTGACAATAGCCAGTTATCTTGATACCTAGAAAAAAATCTTAATCATTAAATAATAGTTTGTGTCCACTTAGAGGAGTTAATATTACTTTTAGTCAATGTAAATACATTAAGAAGAAGTCACAGCCACTCTAACTTCATTTCATTTTTTGGCAGTTAGGATTGATACATTAGGAACTCCCACAAATATAGTATGCCTAGATTTTAGCAAGGCTGTTTTGACGTTTTCTCTCATAATATCCTCTTGGAGATAGAAAGATATGAACTTATTGGTAGTGTACAGTTATGCAAAATCAGAACTAGTCAGATTATCAAAACCAAAGATTTTCATTAATGGGGATTAATACAAGCGTGGAAGGTTGTCTTCAGTCAAGAATGACCCAGTGCTCTACGCCTGGCCTTGTCAATTTACTGTTTAGATTAATGCTTAAAGATGTACTTGGAATGCTTGCTTAATCACGTTTGTAGATAATATGAACGTAATACGACAAAACTGAGATCCATAATGATCTCAATAGAGTGTCAAGTATAGGGAAATCTAATAAGATGTCACTTTCAGCAGATAGAACTAGAAAGTCTTATGCTTTACAGTTCAAGCAATAAACTCTGCAAGTACAAGATAGCAATGTAAGAAGTTCAAGAGTTTGGGAGGTTTGTTGTTTTTTTTTTTCGTTAAACCTCTTGGGGCTATGGGTAAACTGAACTTAGTATGAGTCAATAGTGTGATATCACCACCAAAAAAGTCAAGAATGTTTTAGGATGCATTATAAAAGCATAATGTTCATAACAAGAGCAATATATTCCATTCTGATTAGAGTACTTTTGGAGTAGTGTATCCAGTTTAGAGTATTATTTTTGTTTCAAAAGACTGGGTCTCCCCATCTTACCAAGACTCTAAGCACAGAAACTATTCATAGGTTGGATCCTCCTTCTGATTAGCACAATAGCTTTGACCTGCTTTTACTAACCTACACCAGTTTATCCCTCCTTAGGCAATCTGGTGACCCCCTACTCCCAAGGCTCACCATATTAGTGCTAAAGAATGTGAACACCTGATTGACATACCCCTCTACAGCGCAGAAATCCCAAACTCAAGAGCTTAAACAGCCTCAGCTCTCTCTATCTGTTCCCACCCCCTAATTTAGATAGGATTTTAGGAGTATACTACCTTACTAGTGCTAAACACTGTCCCTAGGAAGGCTACCAGGAGTGTGAGACGTACTAAATCTCATCACACGAGAATCTCTTGAATGAACTATAGTTGTTTGGCATAGATAAGGGAAGGAAGAATTGTGGGATCTCTGTATTCAAAAGTTTGAAAGAGTTGTATAGAAGAGAGATGCTATGCTTAACCTTAAAAGACATTAGGCTCAATGGTTTCGAGGTTGGATTGGAACTGCCAGTCAGGGTGGTAGATTCGGGGCTGGTGTCTTCTACCATGGCAGACTAAAATCCTTCTACACCTTAGAATGGGGCTTAGTGAGCTGCTATATCCAAATTTAAATTCATCACCTGGTAGCCAACTCTTAGGCAATGAACCTTTCAAGACTTAGCAAGGTAAACTTCAAAGACAGAAAGCCTGTTGCCAGGCCCTGACCTGAAAACTTTCCTAACTTGGTAGGACCTAATAGAACTTTCATTTTGTTTTTATGGATAAGAGGCCACTTCCACCTCCTGAAGGAAGAATAGCTTAGAGGATGAGTATCTGTAGTCTAGGCTTTAAAAACAAAATAGTTACTTGTCTTCATATAATGTTACAATTCTTATAATGTGTCATTTAATTTATTCTGAACTTAATATTTATATTCCATATAGATTGCAATAGAAAGAAAAATAAGAAATTCAGGTGCCTAAGAAGTCAACGGGTAACACCAATTAATACAGGAGATTCTGATCCAGAAATTGTGACATCACCCCAGTGTCCTATGTCTGGTGAGTAATCAGGAAAAAAAATTTCCCCCAAAACATTTTTGAACAGTTTCTAAGTGCTAAATTAGCAGGTTTTCACATTTCCACAAAAAAATGTCAGTCATGGTAACCCTACCATAGTGAAAATAGGAAGATAAGTTCTCTTTTAAAGATCTGTGCACAGAATGGTGGATTTTTGAATTGAGACCCATTAGAATACTATTTTTCACAGCCCTACATTAGAGCTCAGTTATGTAGACTTGCCTCTATATAAGTTTGACACATGGCATATTTTTAAAGCAACTACTGAAACTATTTGATTTTCAATTCATAGTATCACTTTGGCTCCAGAATGATTGAACTTAAAGGTAGATTTCCTTTGATATTTTTCTTAGTAATCCCTAATTAAATTTGAATGCTATTATTAATTAATTAATGCTGTGCTAAATTTTTTCCCTTTATTCTATGTGAATAAAACTTGATATGTAATGAGCCTAACTGCCTTTAGTTAAAAGTGTAACTTGGAAAACATTTAAAAAAGATACAAAGATATCTAGAATTATCATTCATCAGTTTTTATTTGACCTTTAAGTTTATGCCTAATTCTTAATGAAACAAGGATACTCTGAGCAGACCTACAACTTGACAGCACTGTGATATTTTTGAATGTTTCTGTTTTCCTTCAGTTGGCTGGGAAATCCCCAGAGTCACTAGACTTCCAAAACTTGAACCTCTTGGTGAAACACATCGTAACGGTAATGCCACAAGATCATTATTTGATGTCTCCTCTGTATTTTCTCTATACATTTTTACATGTTAGTTCAACAAGCATATTTTATTTTTGAAAATCTGTTTTATTTTCCTCTGATTTCTAAAAATTTTATTTTATTTTTCTTCTGTTAAGTACATTGGTGTCTGTATGGTTTCATTTGATATACTTAAAGTGCAGTTACAAAAATATTCCAGCTAGCACTTGACCGTCATAATTATCCCAATAATTCTGGAAAAGAAAAACAATAAAATCTTTAAATGTTTAAAAATTTTAATTTATGTAATGGCAATTTATATAATGGCAATATGAAGGAATCTTAAGTTGTTCTTTGTTAAATAACTGTGCCACATCATAAGTCTTCTCTCATGTAAATAAGGATCTTGAATACAAAATATTAAGTTCTAGTCAAATTGAGGAATTGAGGATTTAACTCTGAAGGTTTAAAATAGGATTTTCTTATAAACAGTAAATTGAATGACCACATACTTAAATAGTACTTGTGCTAAGTCATCGTGAAAGTCGTGGAATTCTTTAATTTGATCCATATTGAACTTCAGAAAGAATTTTAAAAAATGTAAATCAGGTAAGGACATAAATTAAGATATTTGTGTGAAATTATCTTAAATCAGGTGGTAATTAGGGAATGACTTTGAGGTTTAGGGGTTCAGTGGTGCTGGGACCCCAATATCACAACACACAGGTCCTGCCCAAAAGAATTCAAACCAAGCCTTCTTTGAGCCAAAGACAAGGTTTATTAGAACATCCATGATATGGGGCAGACTCTCAAGGAGTCTGAACATTAGTAAGCTTTTGGTTAGATTTTAAGAATCTAAGCATCTTAATGGAGAAAAGATGGATCTTATATGCAGAAAGACTGTGGGAGGGATCTTGGAGTGGCCTAGTAGTTTGGGGTGACTGGAGGAGGGGTCTAAGGAAGATCTGAATGGGAGTGGACAGTAAGCTAGGGTGAACAGAATTCCTGGGATCTGGACCATGTGGCCAAGGGAGAATGGAGCCTAGCTAGGATTGAAGGGGGGGGTGCATAGGGAGGTGGGAGGTAAGACAATAGAGGGCTAGGCTAGGTTAAGGATAACAGAATTGGGAGATTGGCTGTAGCCACAATGAAAGGCCAGTTGATGGGATTCTAGCCTCAGGGGAACGCCAGAGATTTGGCCATGTGGGAGAGTTCAGGGTTTTTCCTTTCTGGGGTCTAGAGCCCATCCTTATCATTCCCCCCTCAAACAAATGGGACTCAATAGAGCTGTCCCTGCCTTGAGGGGGTCCCAAAGAGAAGATTAACTGGAACCGAGCACAGGCTGCATCCAGGAAATGATGGGGGGACATTGGCTGGTACCTGCTATTTGCTATCAACTATAGGTGAATGGCTTGTAGTCGGAAGACACAAATCTGACAGAAAAGACTGCAGGGCCCAGATGTGACAGGATAAAACATCCTTAGCTCTGATTGGATTCAGATAATTCAGTTTTCCAACCATTCAAATCCACCTCATAGCCAGACTCAGGAATAGCCAGGTGGGTAACATTCCTTTTCAAAGGAACATAATGGAGAAACTGACACCGGAGGATCACATCTTAGACTGAGGCTAAAATTGGCCTCTAAGCTTTTTCCCAATGCTGACTTCCCACCAGTATCACATTCTTTTTGAGTAGCTTGTGGCATTTTTCAGATGGTGGATTATTAATTATTGATGAGTTATTATGATCCATCAGATAACTCAAAATCCTGTGAGTTTTTACCTCAGACAGCAAGTTTCATTAGTCAGAGCTTAGGAAAAACTTTTCTAGGATTTACATCTCAAACTTAAATTTGTCCTCAATCATTAGAGATTTCTATACACTTGCAAATTCTCAGCAAATTAAAACCCAAACAAGCTTTTTGGCAAGTTTACACATTAAAACAATAACCAAGAATATCCAAATTATTTTAGCGGCAACCAAATTAAGAAAAGTTGCTTGACATAACTGATACAAAAAGTTCACCAGTTTGAAAGTTGAAACAAACCCATTACCAGTCAGATGACTTCAGTTTTGCTAAATGCATTTGCAAATTACTGTACACAGAGAATCAACACTTCATTTAACAGTTAAAACTACAAATTTAAAAGAGCGTGCTTACCCAAGTTCAGAGGCTAGCTTCTTTACCTTGAGCAGGATGTGTTGAACCTGGGTGATGCTTCCAGGCAAAGGTTGCCCTAGGGCCCAAGGGCCCAGGCCATAGCTGCTGCCCCTCCTTCCTCCTTTGTTTCCCAGGTGGGGGTGGGTGAAATCAAAGGTGAGGGGTAAAGGGTGAAACTCTCTTCTCCTATGAGAGGGGTTGACAGATACCCTCTTTACTCAAGCGAAGGGAGGGAAAAAAGAGTGACCAGGGTTGTAAGGAGTTCCAGACTCCTTAGTGATCGATCACAAAACCTCCAGAATCTGCCAAGATATTTTTAGCTGTTTTAACTTTCCCTTGTAACCTCCATAAAAGAGAATTCGGGGGTATAGAGGGAAGGGAGTAAGTAAGCCTCAGGGAACCAAAAAGCAACTGCAGTTTTCCCCAATTCTCTAGTGCCAAGAGAACTGACAGAATTGGGTGTACACTTCCAGATAGGGCGCCCGTCCTTGTCCTCTATGCTGTGGAAGGTGTGCCTAGGTCCATGGCCTCAAACTGACGCAGTGGACTGAGAGCCTGAGAGCGTCAGGCCAAGTGCAAGACAGCCTCTTAACTGTCTGCCCGAAAAGCACCTCTAAGCCTTGGTGCTTGCAGAGCACAAAATGGGAGAGGAGGCTTATATACCTTCCAGTCTTGGCTAGAGAAGAACTTGGGGTTAGGCAGTTTCCCCGTACCGGCCACCAAAATGATGAGGTTTAGGGGTTCAGGGGTCCTGGGACCCCAGTATCACACCACACAGGTTCTGCCCAGAAGAATTCAAACCAAGCCTTCTTTCAGCCAGAGACAAGGTTTATTAGAACATCCATCATATCGGGCAGACTCTTACGGAGTCTGAACATTAATAAGCTTTTGACTAGATTTTAAGAATCTAAGCATCTTAATGGAGACAAGATGGATCTTATATACAGAAAGACTGTGGGAGGAATCTAGGAGTGGCCTAGTAGTTTGGGGTGACTGGAGGAAGGGTCTAAGAAAGATCTGAATGGGAGTGGACAGTAAGCTAGGGTGAACAGAATTCCTGGGATCTGGACCATGTGGCCAAGGGAGAATGGAGCCTAGCTAGGATTGAGGGTAGGAGCTGGAGTGGGGGGGGCATAGGGAGGTAAGACAATAGAGGGCTAGGCTAGGTTAAGGGTAACAGAATTGGGAGATTGGCTGTAGCCACAATGAAAGGCCAGTTGATGGGATTCTAGCCTTGGGAACACCAGAGATTTGGCCATGTGGGAAAGTCCAGGGTTTTTCCTTTCTGGCGTCTAGATCACATCCTCATCAACTCTAGATTTAGACTTAGTACAGTATGAAATTTAGAAAAGAATGTTATAGATGTAGAATGATTAGTGATGAGGAATAGATGTATGGGTCCTATTGTCCTGAAAGAAATTCATTTGGACAGTTCTCCAAGTCAAAGAAAGGGATGACACACCCAAGTGAGGCTGCTCCCCTAAGGAACACAGAGGCATCCCTGCTTCCTGTAGGAGGCAAAAGTGATTGGCCAGCTTAAAGGTCTGGTTTAAATAAAATTTTATGGAAAGATGGAAGGGGGAAAAGGGAAATATCAGGTAAGCATGATGTGTTTTATCATATAGGTAAACAGAGAATAGGAAAGGGGAGGGGATGAGTTGTTCCTGGAGTATCTGGTAAGGGGATACTTTGTGAAAAGCATACTGGTAAATCCATGGTGGGGTTTTCTTTGATCACTTTCTGGCCCTCACAATCCGGCATCTTATCTCATATCTCACATCGTGCATCCTGCTTACTCAATCTGCCTCTAGCACTCCTGTCTGCCTCACCTGGACTATTGTGATTTAGGGGTGCTAGGAACCCAGAAATACAGGGCTAGTGTGGGTTGGCCTGGAAAGAATTCAACCTCTCAAGCTGGCTTTTCGTCAGAAACAAGGTTTATTGTATTGCCAATAGAAGTGGGTAGAATTCTTAAGGAATCTGTGCGAGATTGACACTTTTGTACAGAAAGACTGTGGAAAGATCTGGATGGGATTAAGTAGCCTGGGCTAGTAGGCAAGTAGCCTGGGTGGTCCTGGTACAGACAATGAGGACCACAATGAAAGAGTAGTTAAAAGGATTATTGACTGGGATGGGCTGGGTGCCTTCAGGCTAACACCAGAGATCTAGGCTCAAGGGCTTTGGGGTCCAGGCCCTAAGACATGGTCTTTTCCTTTTAGGGGTCCAGCATGAATCCCATCTACCCCATTCCCCTTCAAATAAATGAGACCCAGAATCTTTTGGGGTAAGGGTCTCGATGGGGGTGCTTGGGTGCCTGTCCTTAGACCCCAATTTCTCCCAGCCTCAAGGCACCATCCCTGCCAGTTTCTCTGCAGCTCAAGAACTTTATCTTTGGCAGTAACTCATGAGTGGGCCCAGTGAGGCAAACTATCTCTCCCTGTTACAAGAACAAGTTGACCTCTGTAGAATTTCCTTTGGTACAGGACTACCTTGTACCAGCAGAACTATCCAGTACTGATGCCCACAGTTACAGTATACAATCCGGAGGTCAAGCTATAGACGTTAACTCCCGAAGTTATCTTGTTTCAGACATAACAGACCAAAAATACACATTTTAGGAACCCTCTTTTCCCCTCCCCCACCCCTCCTTGCAGTTTCCAGTAGTGAATGATGTAGTTGTATGTTATCACCTAATTAGTATTCTTTAAGTCAAGTTGGCAAAGATTTATTGTTATGCTTTTCAGTGGGCAAGGATTCTTAAGGAGCCTGCACTCTTAGAGGGATTTGGTTAAAGTTTATATAGGATAAACTGTAGTACAACATGTGCCAAATATACTAACTAGGTGATTCAGGGTGGGATAAGGTGGTGGGATGTTAAGGAGTGGTCAGTTCTTAAAGGAACTTGTACTTTTTGTATCTCCTGCACAGCTTTTTACCCAGAGTTCATCAGGAATTGCCCAAGGGGGTGCTCCATGGAGGTGCAGTTCTTAGGTCTGCTAAGTCACTAAGTTATTGCTCAAGGCTGACTGAGGGTTGCCCGGTCTGCCACCAATCAATGTCTTGTTTGACAAGATAGATGTAGGAAGTATATGTATGTCATAAAGTCTAGGATACACACGAGGAGTCCAGGATAGATAGGAAGTTGGTATAGATCGTCCAGTGGGTATGAATCTTTATGACCCAGTGCAAAGCTAGTTCAAACTAATAATTTCTTCGGGTGCAATTTGTTACAGCACCAGGGAGAGATAAGTATGTTGCTGAGGCCCACTCATGAGTAACTGTTAGGCATAGTATACATGGGCTGAGGAGAAACTACCGGGATAGTTTCTGAGGGAGAAATATGGTCTTGGAATTGGGGTCCCAGTACAAGCACCCAAGTACCCCATCAGGTTGTTGTTTGTCTTTCTCCTTCCTTGTGGAAGGAGAAGACTATAATATCAGGGAGGTGATGCCATTCCATGGAGTTCTGGAAGGGGACTGTGATATCAGGGAGGTGATGCCATGTTATGCAAATGAATTAGATTTAAGTGAGAGAGGGCTGTGTAAAGTCACTGATGAAATTAGGGGTTTGGGGTGTTGGAATCCCAAAATCACGGCCACAGGTCCTGCCTGAAAGAATTCAACCCAAGCCTTCTTTCAGCCAAAAATAAGGTTTATTAAAGATCTGCCATATTAGCCAGACTCTTAAGGAATCTGAGCATCTGTGGGCTCTTGGCTGGATTTTAAAAATCTGAGCAGTGGCTAGATTACAAGAATTAGAGCATCTTAATGGAGACAGGATGGACTTTTTTTTACAGAAAGACTATGGGAGGGATGATCTAGGAGTGGCAAAATAGTCTATGAGGTAATAGAACTCCAGGGGTGGCCAAGGGAGAATGGAGCCTAGATAGGATTAAGGGTGGGAGGTGGCTGGGGGCTGTGAGGGACTGTCTGATGTTGGCAGTTGCCAGTTGGGCGCTGTGGCAAGAGTAGGGTAGAATCTGGGTATTTTGGAAGTTGAGGCAGGGGCTGTGGTAGGCGGAGTCGTGGTGAACTGGGATGGGCTGGGTACGGAGAAGTCCTGAGGCAGTGGGCAGTGCTATGTGAGATAAGCTGGGTACAAGGAAGTAGCCGAGCTTGTGCTCCTGAGGCAAGGGGCGGTGCCACGTGGGAGTGGGATGGCAGAGGACTGAGTTCCCTTTGCTTAGTCCCCTCCCTATATGCAATGTCATCCCCAGACGCCTCTTGTGACCTTCCTGACTTCCTAGGTCACGTACTCTGTCTATGCGCTAATCCCAGACCCCTCCTTCCTATATCCGGTCCTAGCCTCCTACGTCACTCCCTCCCCCTTGGTGTGCTAAACTCAGACAGCCCCTTCCGGTATCTGACCCTACAATCATTGGCTAGTAAGCGGGCTGGGGAGGAGGGGCTAGGTAGGTTTTTAGGAACAAGCGTGGTCAGATCACACGTGCTCTCCCCTGGCTCCTGCCCTGTTGCTCTGGCCTTGCTGCTTGGGCTTGCTATGATGGCTTGCTGTGATGGCCTCTGAATAAAGCTCTGGTGTTGGCGCCTCCCGATGGCTCGTCTCTGTGTGTTTATCTGGCTGAGGACCGAATACTCGGAAGTGAGTATGACTCTGGTAGCCTGCTCCTTACAGGAGGAGAGGGTATGGCGTGCGGCCGGCAGAAGGTCGGCGCGGCCGGTACAGGGGGCCATAGGGAGGTCTAGGCTAGGTTAAGGGTAACAGGTCTCAGTTTGACTGAGGCAACCCCCATTTAGTGATTAAGGCTAGGTTGAAAAAAGGAGGCAAAGAATGGTCTTTTTAACCTAGTCAAAAAAAACAAACAAAAAACCTCAAACTGGGAGGGAAAGACCCTCAGGATTTCTGGCCAAAATAGAAACAATTCCTTCTTATATTCACTCTGAGTCATTTAGGCCCAAATTAATGAGCAAGTGGGGTTTGGCCAGGGACCTATTGTTGACTTGGGTTTACGACCAGGTGGGGAATACAGCTGTTTTCTTTTCTTCCTTCCTTCCAGCCTTCCTTCCTTTCTTTCTTTCTCTTTCTTTTCTCTCTCTTTCTGTTCCCCCCCCTTTTCCCTTTTTTTCCTCTTTCTTTCCATTCTGAAGTGTCCCAAGATATCTTGGGGTTTACAGACACATTTCTTTCTTAAGGACCTTGCCTTAAACCCAAATCACTCTGGCTAACCCTGATTTACTAACAATAGGTCCTAAGCCAAACCCATTTGGTCATTGTTTGGGCCTTGATTGACTCAGAGTGGATCATCCAAAATATTGAGTATTTGTGATATTGTATGATTGGCAACCAAACTTGGTGGTCTGCTAAAATTATTTCTGAGCTCTTTGATCTCCTTGTCATGGCAAACTTTTATAGGAAATAGAGACATTCCACATTGATACCTTTCCCTTTTTTATTTCAAGTTTCTTAGTATCTATTAATAACTTGCTGCTCTAATTACATGCTTTTTGTCTTTATCCTTTTTATTTGTTCTTGATTTTGATCTTTGCTCTAACAAGTTAATCTGACTGCATAGATTGCTGATTCAGAAATTACTTCCCCAGTGCTAACTTGTCATCCTAGTAAGTGGTTTTTATTATTTTTGTGTGTGACAATAATTCAGTGGTCATCATTCAGCATCTTCTAAATACATTGTCTTTTTGAAGTGTTCATGATTTACAGAAGTGTGAGCCTTTTGTGTAGTTCAAAAACATTTGGTCTTTTCATATTTTAATCCTAGTATTTTCCAGCACACTTTCCCCCCACCATTCTCTTCTGTTAATCAATTACTGAGTATTAAGATGTTAATGTAGTTTGCAGGATCTTATTGAGATCTTTGTAGAATTTGTCTACTTCCTCATCCTTTGCAACAGATGTTCAAGAATAAACTTGGTTATCTTTATGACTTTTGCTAATGCTTATCAGGAGCACAGACTGGCAAGATGGTCAAATGTTTGATGCTTTTTTGTTAATTGCCATTGGGGGCATAATAAAACAAACTCTATCCATTCTTTTAATTGTCCCCTCTAAGAAAAAGACTGTGCCCCCCTCCCATATCTTCTAGTTTTATTCATAGCAAAAATTTGTTGACATGGTTCATTTCCTTTAGTAGAATATTGCTTCATTGGTCACTGAGCAAGGATCTTACATTTAGTTTCTAAAAATGGCATGATTCATAGTATCCTGTGCTATCTTTTCTGATACTCTACTGTCATTACTACAGAAGTGTTAAGGAACCAAGTCCCATTTTTTACTTTGCATTGTTTCATGGTATTTACATCTAGTGGCTAGCCTACTTTTGATAAACTACTCTATACTTAGCTTATCTTGGTCTGGGATGGTATACAAATTCAGGTATTAGGACCATACTTTGTAGTATAGTTGAACTCCAGAGTTGTATAACTTAGACTGTAATCTCTTTGAGGGCAAGGACTGTTTAATTTTTGTCTTTGTATTCTAGCATTTAGCACACTGTCCTGTATCGAAGAATCTTGAATAGATCTTAACAAATACAAGGAGGACGACTTGTTGGAGGATACTTAATAAATATTTGTTGACTGAATTGTAAACCCAAGGCTAGTTCTACACTATGGTGAAGCATTAGAAATATACATTTGTGGAAGCAGGCTGCTGTAGTTTGATTTAAGCATCCATTAAAAGCGTTCAGCTCCTTGTTCTAGTTCTATTCAAGATTTATAAGTATAGGTATAGATTTGTCTTTATTGGAAAAAAGTCTGATGTTTGATATATAGCTTTATCAGGCAAATTTGAAATGATATAAAAATGTGTAAAATATCATAAAAGTAAGGAATTTTCTTGCCATTCCAGCCATCTCAAACAGATCACCCATTGCTTGGCCTTTCAAAATTTTTTTCAGAAGCATGGATATAAGTTAAATAATTAGAAATTTTTATTTTTTTAAGGGCCAAGCTTTTCCTTCACCTTGATTTAGAATATAACAAGTTAAATGAATCGAGTATTTTAGTTTTAGAATTTATCTGAATCATTGTGAGTTGTTAGAAGTATATATTTCTGAATAAATCAGAACTGAGTGTAATCAGTTCAAAAATAGTAACATTTTCATTTTAAGATATAAAATGATAAACTTGCATCACATAATCACATAGTAAAATAAAAATCTTTTCTTCTTGAGGATTTTATTATTAAAATTATTATTATTTATTTTATTATTTAAGCAAGGGAACATGAAGAAAATAGTATTATTTAAGATATTTAGGTTTTAAATATAGCATAGTGTATCTTTTAATTTCCAGTGTGTATTATTAAATTTGAGTTTTGAAAAAAAACAACACATTTTTGCATTGAAAGATTTAAATGTTTATGTTTCAATTTCCACAGATTTCTGCTCATGACCTCTTTTTAATTTGCATATATTGCATGTATTAATCTGAATACTGTTTAACTAAAGTCTCTACTGCATGCTTCTAAAGTCAATTCTATACCTGATTGTGGGGTAAAATATAGCACATATAAATTAAGAAATAATCCCCCAAATACTAATTTAAACATGAGTTTCATCACTTTTTAACCACTAGACCTTCCTTTGCTAGAGAAGCTGACAAATAGTTATTTTTTTATCTTTTCTTCCTTGCTGGTGTCTAACAAAAAGCAGTAAGTTGCAAGTGGAAAAATTAAAGACAGAGCTAATACAAAAAGGATAGTTAGAAATTAATTTATTTGGTTTGTTATTTGGTTTATCACAAATTTCCTATGGTTACTTTAAAAATTAATGGTCAAGGAAAATTCTTAGTTGAGCTTTTATATTAGGCATTTACCTTAATGATAGTGTGACTCTAGCCCCATTGTGGCTTTTTTTCCTCATAAATTTCATTTGTTTGCTTCAGATGAATGTATGTGTTTGTGTGTGTATACATTCAAAGCAGAGACTTTTCATGAAAGAAATCATTATTCATTAGCTAACTTGTCCTATAGTTTAACCAATCCATCTTAGAAAATTACTATTCCATTTATGATCTATCATTTTACACAGATTCTTCCTTTCATGAATGCCAAATGAAAAAACTAAAATATATGTCATACTTTATAAGCAGAGAAGACACAATGTATATATTCAATACATTAATGAACTACTAGCACTTTTTACAAGTTATATCACTTAAACTTCATATTCCCTGATGTTATGATTTCTATCAGCATAATCAAATACCATTTTTAGTAATGTGTAAATATTACGTGACCCCCCAAAGTGACCATTTTATTGTTTTATTTAGGATTTGTAACTGTTGCTTGTAGGTTTTCACATAATACAGAAATAGAGCAGTCAGTAATAATTAAAAAAAAAAAGATGGCTGTCTGAAGAGAGCAGAGGCATCTACTACAAAGTACCTGAGAGAAACTGCTTATTGTAAATGAGTATTATATTAGACTAATAAAGTTCCTTTAAAGCAAAAAGTGAAATGTTATGTAATTTTAATTTTCTAACAAAAAATATCATCTACGCTTAGCTTCATAGAAAGTCAGTTGGAAAAAGATAGTGTTTCTACTTTGTTCTCATATACTAAAAAAAGGAACACAAATTTGAAATTGGCTCTTTGTGAGTACAGATTTTTTTCTTTTTTGTACTTGTTTCCCCAGTGCCTGGCACATGTTAGATGGCTTAATAAATGCTTGTAGACAGATTTATCTTGAAATGCCTGAAGATAAAAAGTATTAGAGTAAATTGTAATTTATCTTTGGATTAATGGTGATTATGTGTCAAAACAGTGTTGTATTTATACATTAGTTACATTATATGCTAAATGTATTTATCATGCATTAAAAATTGCTCATTTTAGATTCAAAAGAACAGTAAAAAGAGTATGTAAAGTTAACCAAATTAATTTAGACCATCTGATGTTTCTTTATTAATACCACTTTATCATTATAGAACGACTTTTGGATAAATAGATTTACTTGTTAATATTTTGATATATTCATTTTGTGTGAATGTAGGAGTCGCTTTTGTTAGTAAAGGAATAAGAATTTATTATGAAGTACAAAATAAGACATGTTCCTTCCTCTTTTATCTCAAATGTGCCTGAATTTCTCTGATAGTGCTGTGCTGTACCATTTCTCTCAAAGTGTGAGGCAGTATTAGAGAGTAACTTGGGAGTAGTTGAGAGAGTTGATAGTTACTTATCTCTTCATTGGCGGTGAATTCACTTAAAATAGCAAGTTTTAATGTTATGTCAGTTATCTTAAATAAGTAAAGCTAGATCATTTTACAGGGTTACTATAGTTCAAGGAAGATAATGTATTTTGTGCTATCTTACTAGGCTAATTTGCTAGGATGTAAATTGATTCTTGAAATAAAGTAATTCAGGTTTATTACATACCTTTTGATGATGTTAAAAAATCCAAGCCAAACTTAACACCAGGTACAGAGTCAGGCTTTTTATCCAAGGGGTTGAAACTTTTGTTTTGTTTTGGTAGAAATACCTAAGAAAATGTGTTGAATTTTTCCCCGGCTCCTTTCCCCTCAAGCCTAGGGTTGCCTGGGTAAAGAATGTTACGTGAAAATAGAAAGCACGATAGTAAATTTGGATTAATTATGTTTTGGTTTCTTTTCTTTTTATATAGATTTCTATGGAAAGCCTCTGCCACCAGTGATTACACCTCAGACATCTAACAGTGATAGAGGTGATTATTTTAGTTCGTAATTATTTTTCATGTGGTGTTCTTTGTTAAGAAAGACAAGTTATTAATGACTAAATTAACTTAAGGACAGTTTGTTTTTGCAAAGAAGAAAATATTCTGAACTTTCGTAACCTGCAGAAATGACATCTTTTAGGTTCATTGAGATTTCTTCCAGAGATCTGTTAGTTCCACAGGACCTAATTCATCAATTTTTCTACTTTACAGCTAAGTTACTATTTATACTTGCTCTTCATTATTTAAAGAGGCAAAGGGATAATATGATAGGCTTAAAGCATTTGGAACCAAGTTAACATAAAATATTGACCATTCAGTTTACAGTGAACATCTATAGCAATAGACCTAAAGGAAAACAACTTTAGGCAAAAAGCATTTGGACTTGGGACACTTTGATATTTTGTTTAATAATAAACAGTATTTCTATAGTTTACATCTTTAAAATATTTTTTAAGATACACATGCATGTTGGGGTAAATCCTGGGAATTAAAAACTAAAGTTTTAAACTATATTTTTCTATTTTAGCATTAATAAAATTTAAGTTTTGCTGTTTTCTGTAGATTGTCAGTATCCATATTTTGTTTTGGTAGAATAGATTTATTTTGACAAATATAACTGTACAAGGAGGATATATTTATATGACTTTGTAAATACAGTAAATTATTCTTAAAGTATCCCTCCTTATTTGCTCTGATTTTTTCATATTTCTTTTTTTATAGCAAACCTAAAACTTATTCTACACCAAATTATACTAATTGAATATATTATCCAGTGAGAATTTTCAATTTTTGTTGAACTGTTTTCTTTGGTTTGAAAGAGATTTGAAATATTTTCTTGACCAATACATTTTTTGTAAGTAAAATTATATTCTTATATGAAAATCCATTTAAAGAATTCCCATATGTTTAACACATAAACAACAAATTACTTCAATGATCAAGGGTCTGGTAACATTTTGACTCCTTTCAAAGCTATACTATCTCTTTCAGGTTTCCCTCATTCTTTTTCAGTACAATTTTTAAAACTTACAGTACCTAAATTGCATCATAAGTTAATGCAGCTTCCAAAAACATGTGTCTTATAGCCAGGAAGTCAGTAGTTGTGACAGTGAGAAAATCTAGAGCAATAAAAACAAAAAATGTTGGGGCAGCTAGGTGGGACAGTGGATAGAGCACTGGCCCTGGATTCAGGAGGACCTGAGTTCAAATCTGACCTCAAACATATAACACTTACTAGCTGTGTGACCCTGGGCAAGTCACTTAACCCCATTGCCTAGCCAAAAAAAACAAAAAAAAAATGTTGGTAGAATACTATACTCTTCAAAGAGTATTTCATGAATAGACCACAAAAATAATATAATAATAATATATTATGTAACATTATATAATACATTATAATTATATTATTATATATTACAATACAATGTATTATATAATTATTTTTCAGATTAAAAATATACTCTTCAAAGAGTATTTCATAAACAGACCAGAAAAATAATATAATTATAATATATAATATAATATATAATAATATAAGCATTTTTCAGATTAAAAATTTGCATATTGTATACTTTAATTTGAATATTTTTGATATTGTATATATGATGATCATACATATGACATGATTCAGTTATGTATTTTAGTTGGATGTATCAATTCTATAATTAATTAAATGTGTAGCTATAGTTACACCTTAATCACTTTTTGGGGGCATAATGAGGGCTCTTGAATGGTGTCTATGTGAGGCAGAAACATACTATTATCTGACACAAAAACATTAGTATTTTTAAAGTAGGATTAATATAAGTAAATTATGATAGTAATTTACTTTTAATATTATAATCGATAGCATCACATTTTAACTACCATTTCATTTAATCTCTTGAATTGTCATGGAACTCAAGTCCTGACTATGCAGAACTTGAGGGGGATGTTTTGTGCTTTTTTTTTTTTAAACAGATGTCATGTATGCCATATTAGTAAGGAAAAAGCCTTCTATTTCAATACCATTTGCCTAGCGGGTGAAATCTGAGAAATAGTCTAAATCTAGTAAGACATGATTCAGTCATGGATTGAATTATAGAGTTTGAAAATTTTAGTAGCCCAACTTGGTTCATATGTGTGTTTATGTATGTATATTTATAATGTACAAAAACATGTTGCTTTTAAATTGATTTTATATTTTACTTTCTTTATAGTTATATAGTTTGACGCCGTATATGATTGCTTTTCTCAGCTTTTAGTTCCTTCAGTTTTATTTCAGTTTAATTTTTTACATGCAACTGAGAACCAATGCTTTATCTGTTGAGTTCTGGAAATCCTTAGAAAATATAAAGAAAAAACTGATTATAAAATCAAATACCACTGGCAAATACTGAATTAATAGGTTTTAATATTTGTCATAATTTGTTCTTCCCACTAACAAGTTATTTTAAAAGGTGTTTTGTAAATGTATTTGGATTTTAATTACGAATGTTTGATTTATTGTCCTATGCTGAATTTATACTCCTGAAGATCATGAACCATCCTATTTATACACAATAAAGCTATATTTGTCAATTTGGTGTTTCTGTTTTGTTTTTTCTCTTTGGTTTAAAAACTTTACTAATGCAGTTTAAATTAGTTCACTTTGTTACACAAATGTATTGTTGTGTTATTTAAAAATGTTTTCCCCAGGCGTTTTTGTTTATAAAGATATGGAGAAAGAGGTAGTTGTTACAGGCAATTGAAAAAGTCATTGCATCATTTTAGAATTCTAGAAAAATTAAGAGGTGTATGTATTATTTGGGTTTTGGCACAGTGGATAAAGTGCTGGGCCTGAAGTCAGGAAGACTTATCTTTCTGGGTTCAAATCTGGCCTCAGACACTTACTAGCAGTATGATCCTGGGCAAGTCATTGAATCCTATTTGCCTCAATTTCCTCATCTGTAAAAGGAGCTGGAGAAAGCAATGGCAAACCACTCCAGTATCTTTGCCAAGAAAACTCCAAATGGGGTCATGAAGAGTTAGACACGACTGAAATGACTGAACAATAATATGGCTAAAGCTATATTCACAATGGTGTGTTTGCCACATTTTTAAAATCAGAACTATGGTGTGTTTGCCACACTTTTAAAATCATCTTAAAGATACTTAAGAGTTTTAAATTACCTTTTTAAGTGTTGACTGAAAAGAATAAATTCACTTAAAAATTTTAAATGAGTTTTTAGCTAAAGAATAGATATCCTAATAAAAGAATATACCATTCTTTATTTGAAGTGATTTTTTTTCACTTTAATTTATTTTTAGTTTTGAACCTTCACTTCCATAAACTTTTAAGTTTTAAATTTTCTGTGCCTCCCTCCCCAATATAGTGTGCAATCTGATATAGGCTCTACGTATACGTTCCTATTAAACATATTTGCATATTAGTCATGTTGTAAAGAATAAATGGGATCAATAGGGGGAACCACAAGAAAGAAGAAACAAAACAGAAGAAGAAGAAAAAAAAGAGCAAATAGTATGCTTCAATTTGCATTCAACTCCATATTCTTTCTTTGGATGTGGATAGCATTTTTCCATCATGAGACTTTTGGAGATGTCTTGGATCCTTGTATTGCTGAGAAAAGCTAAGTCTGTCAAAGATAGTCATCACACGAGGTGGCTGTTACTATTCTGGTTCTGCTCACTTCATTCAGCATAGGTCCATACAAGTCTTTCCAGGTTTTTCTGAAGTCTGTTTGCTCATCATTTCTTACAGCACAATAGTATTCCATTACATTCATATACCACAACTTGTTCAGCCATTCCCCAATTGATGGGCATCCCCTCAGTTTCCAATTCTTGGCCACCACAGAAACATAAAGTTGCTATAAATATTTTTGTACATGTGGGTCCTTCTCCTGTTTTCGTTGGAATACAGCCCTAGAAGTGCTATTGCTGGGTCAAAGGGTGTGCACATTTTTATAGCCTTTTGGGCACAGTTCCAAATTGCTCTCCAAAATGGTTGGATTAGTTCACAACTCCACCAACAATGCATTAGAAGTGTTGTACACAGTAACAGCCACAATGTGCAATGACTAACTTTGATAGACCTAGCTCTTCTCAGCAATGTAAGGATCTAAGACATCTTCAAAAGTCTCATGATGGAAAATGCTATCCACATCCAGAGAAAAAAATAAGGAGTTTGAATGCAAATTGAAGCATACTATTTGCTCTTTTTTTTCTTGTTTTGTTTTGTTTCTTCATTCTTGTTGTTCCTCCTGTTCCAATTTTCCCAGGTCTTCTCCAACATTTATCCTGTTTTGTCATGTTAGTCAATCTGATAGGTGTGATGTGGTATCTCAGAGTTGTTTTGATTTGCATTTCTCTAATCAATAGTGATTTAGAGCATTTTTTCATATGACTGTAGATAGCTTTAATTTCTTCATCTGAAAACTGCCTGTTCATATCCTTTGGCCATTTATCAATTGGGGAATGACTTGTATATAAATTTGACTTAGTTCTCTATGTATTTTAGAGATGAGATCCTTATCAGAGACACTGGTCATAAAAATTCTTTCCAGTTTTCTGCTTCCCTCCTAATCTTGGTTGCATTGACTTTGTGCAAAACCTTTTCAATTTAATGTAATCAAAATGATCCATTTTGCATTTCATAATGTTCTCCATCTCTTGTTTGGTCATAAATTCTTCTGTTCTCCATAAATCTGACAGGTAAGCTATTCCTTGCACTCCCAGTTTGGTTTTAGTATCAGCCTTTATATCTAAATTGTCTACTCATTTTGACTTTATTTTGGTATATGGTGTAAGTTATTGATTGTTTCTATGATTTATTGTTTGACCCACTCATTCTTTAGGATTAGATTATTTAGTTTGCAATTAATTTTTAGTCTATCTTTCTGTGGCTCTTTATTATATGTAATTTGTATTGCATCATGATATGAAAAGAACGCATATAATATTTTTGCCTTTCTGCATTGGATTGTGAGGTTTTTATGCCCTAGTACAGGGTCAATTTTTGTGTAAGTGCCATGTACCACT
Source organism: Vombatus ursinus (assembly GCF_900497805.2). Taxonomy (NCBI): domain Eukaryota; kingdom Metazoa; phylum Chordata; class Mammalia; order Diprotodontia; family Vombatidae; genus Vombatus; species Vombatus ursinus. The sequence continues at coordinate 780,957 of NW_020944200.1, read as the reverse complement.
GGGAAAAAAGTATGCTCCTTTCTATCCTCATTCAGTTTTCTCCAGAGGAGTACCATATCTAAGTTTTCTAAAATTCTGTTCACCTCCTTACCTTCTTTCTTGTTTATTTTGTTATTAGATTTATCTAGTTCACAGAGGGGGAGGTTGAGGTCCACAACTAGTATAGTTTTGCTGTCTATTTCTTCCTGTAACTCCTTGAACTTCTCTAAGAATGTGGATGCTATACAACTTGGTGCATATATGTTTAGTAATGGTATTACTTCATTGTTTATGGTGCCTTTTAGCAGGATGTAGTTTCCTTATCTCTTTTAATAAGCTCTATTTTTGCCTTGTCTAAGATTAGGATTGCTACCCCTGCTTTTTTTACTTCAGCTGAACCATAGTATATTCTATTCCAGCCTTTTACCTTTACTCTGTGTGTATCCCTCTGTTTCAAATGTGTTTTTTGGAAACAGCATATTGTAGTATTATGGTTTTTAATCCATTCTGCTATCCACTTCCGTTTTATGGGACAATTTATGAACGAATTGTTAATTTTTCTTCTGCCTCCCTTATTTGACTTTTAAAATCCTTATTGAGCTCTTCCAAGAAGCTTTTTTGGGCTTGAGGCCAGTTTATATTCCCCTCTGAGGTTTCAGATGTGAGTATATTGACAATGTTATCCTCTCTTTAATTTGTGTTTTGATCTTCCCTGTCACTAAGATACTTTTTTCTGACTTTTAAAGTTGATCTCTGCTTCTGGGGCACAGGGGGCACTGTCCAAGGCTTCTTGTGCAAAGGGTTAGGTTTTTTGTTACTGGTTTGCTGAGGTGGGGTTTGCCACTGGCTTGCTGGGATGCCTCCCTTCCTGTACTGGTTCCCTTCGGCCACAGCAAAGCGGCTCTTTCCCATTAATCCCTCTAGCCTCATAAGCTAAAAGACTGTGTATCTAGTCCTGGGGCAATATTCTCTGGGTTTTTTAAGGTCAGTAAGGGAAGGTGAGAGAGACTTACTGCTTATTCTGCCATCTTCGATCCCAGAAGTCTAAATAGGTGACTTTCAAACATTGAGTCTGTGAACTAATAGCTCCAGGAGCAGCGCAGCTGCTGCCACTGCTGCTGATTCAGTCATTTTAAGTGATTCTTAAATGGTTCTGTTTATCTGACTCTTTTCTCTCATGGTTTTTGTGCTTCATGTTCCATACCATTTACCTTGTTTCAAGCTAAAGAAATATAATTCTACCAAGTTAGAAAAGCTTTATGATACTGCCAAAAATTAAGAATTAACTTTAAATACTTGTTGAAAAGAAGTGTTGAAGCAGTTATACTGTTTAATTTGCATTGGCAAAGACCTTTTAAACTGAGGAAATGTAACATGAAAATATTGAATACTTCAAATACTAGATACCTGTACTTGATATTCTTTTTATGTTAATGCTTTTTTAAATTTTAAAACTTTATTTTTCCTCAATTACACATAAAAACAATTTTAACATTTTTTTTGGCTAGGCAATGGGGTTAAGTGACTTGCCCAGGGGTCACACAGCTAGCAGGTGTCTGAGTTCAGATTTGAACTCAGGTCCTCCTGACTCCAAGGCTGGAGGTTTATCCACCCACCTAGCTGCCCCTTTAACATTTATTTTAAACAAAATTTTGAGTTACAAATTCTCTACTTCCCTCCCCTTCCCCTCCCCTCAAATTGAGAAGGCAGGCACTTTGATATAGGTTATACGTGTTCAGTCATGCAAAACATGTCCATGTTTTGTCTTTATTTTCTACAAATATATCAAATGAAACTACCTCTTGCCCTCAATTATTGTTGTTTTTAGTCCTAATTAAATGTCTCTGATAAATGAAGCATGCTGTGTTACAGACTGTTATTGTGAATTTGGGAGTACTGACTTTATTTTTTCATGAATAAAAACAAATATAGGAGATATTTCTCCCCCTAATCTCCCACCTAACAGGAGAAGATGAATGATAGGTCTCTCAAGCTGTATACTAAAACACAGAATCACAAAAATTTGATAGGCAATAAGTTTAAAGTTTACATTTTATTGTTCCTTCCCAATAGTAATCTTTTTACTGTTGGACCCTTATAATCAGTGAGATACATACCAATTTCTAAATGTCTTATTTTTCTACATTGTAAAATAAATCATTTATGACAACTTTTAAAATACATTTTTGTAGAAGAGCAGAAAGGTGTCAATTCAAAATACAATTTCCCTGAAATATGCAATTTTCTTTATATTCCAGTAGCATATTTTGGAATTCATGGAGCTTTTGTTTAATGCTTCAGAAAGCAAATTACCTCATTCTGTGACCTCATTTAGAGTAAACCTATAACTTTTGTCTGAGATAGCACTTACATTAAATTTATTCTACATAGACATTTTCTCAATCACATAATACAACATATACATAATGAAATATGCACGTTCATTAGACACTGCTTTATATGTTTTTAATTACTAAATATTCTTTATCTTTTAACTTTTTTACTCTATGTTGAAGGAAGAAAAGGAATTCATTGGGAGGAGAGGTAACATGGGAATATTCTAGGCATAATCAGTCTGTTCAAATGGAAGCAGCCAGGAAGGGCAAATCTAGGTGTAATTAGTTACCTGTTTTAGAACATACACTTCATGAAAGGGAATACTGTCCAAGACAGTTGGAGAAGTGGTTTGGAGTCAGATATTTAAATACCCACACTAAAAGATTTGTTTTTTTATCCTCTAGGCAATGTGAAATTCTTGAATATTTTTGTTCAGAAGAGGGAAATGATCCCAGTTGTATATTTAAAAAGTTATTTTAACATCAAGAGGTGGTACATTAGATAGAAGGCTGAGCCTGAATTGAAATCTGCCTTCAGACACTTGCTAGCTGGGCAAGTCACATTAACTTTTTTGCCTCAGTTTCCTCATCTGTAAAATGTGGGTAATAATGTCACTCAGTTCCTGAGATCATTGTAAGGATCACATGAGGAAGTATTTGTGAAGTGCTTAACAGAGTGCCTGGCACACAGTACACACTAAGTACATGCTAGCTGCTGTTGCTATTAATTGATGGATACTAGGGCTATTACCCTGAGAGGTAAAGACGACCCAAACTAGGGTGATGGCAATGTGAGCGTGGAGTAGGGGACAGCTACAACAGATTCTGCTGAGGTAGACTCACTAGGTCTTGATAACTGATTAGGAATCACTAAGAGAGAACGAAAGATGACTTAAGACGTTTACAACCTGGGTAATGATAGTGCCACGACCTTAGAGAGGATGGAGGGGCAAGTTTTGGAGAAAAGAAGAATTCAGTTTGGTCATACTGAGTTTAAATGTTGACAAGAAAATCCAAGTGGAAAAGATCAAGGAAGCAAGATTATTGTGTTTTTGTGTGTGTATGTGTGTGTGTGCGCGCGCGTGTGTTCTAACCATCCAGTCCTATTCTTGTCTTTGTCTGTACCCAATACACAATATGTGGTCCAGAACTCAAAAAGAGAGATCTAGACTGAAGATAGATTTTTAACATTGTCTGCATAGAGGTGGTAATGATCATGGTAGTGAATGGGATCAATAAAGTAAAGAGAAAAGGGTTATGGACATCTTGGATGTCTCCTCCCACCATTTAGGGACAGGAAAAGATGAATTATTGAACATCCTAAGAGACAAAATGTTAGATTGTAGAACCAAGATACATTTCATGCAAGTGAAAGGAGATAGTAACAAGGAGGAAAGGTACTCTTTAATGTCAAATGTTGAATAAAGGTCAAAGGTGGAGACTAATAAAGTTGGGACCATTGGATTTGACAAAGTTAAAAGCCCAGTTTATTATGCAGTTGCAACCTCGGGTGTCCTATGTACTAGGACACATTGTAGCAAATTATCTCTAATCCTAGGCCACAAAGTCCCTCCTCTGTTTCCTTATTGGCTAAGTACTCCGAAGTGTGCAACTTTCCAGTATGCATATTATACATCTACCCCTTGATATATTCTCCTACCTTCTTCATACATCTTATGTTCAGAAAATGGCTTCTTAGCACCTCCTGGAAGTGAAGTTAATATTCATAAGCCTATTAAGCATGTGCACTCTAAGCAAAGATCAACCTTTGTCGTACTTGCTAACTTCTAACAGTAAAATAAGATCACCTGTATCCTGTTTTACTTTTCTAGTTTGCTCCAAATTTATGGATACACACATTTTCATTATATCTCTCAATTGCAAAACAAGAACAGCTTTATCCTGTTTTACTTATTTTTCTAGCCGTTGTTTCAATTTTATGGAAACAAACATTTTCGTTACATCATTCAGTCAATAAGAAGAATTTGAAGATAAAGGGAATAAGTGATAGAGCCATGGTCCTAAAAAAGAGAGGAGGAATGGGAAGAAAGGCATAAATGAAGGGGTTAGCTTTGGCAAAGGAGGGGGCGTTTTATTTTCTGAAACTACAATGAAATAAGTAAGGTTTTCAGGGGAGATTAGGGAGCTTCAGGATATCTCCAAATGGATGATCCCTCAGCAGTTGAAGAATGATGAAGGTATGAAGAAATTCTGGCGTATGGAGGATGTATTATGAAGGAACTCATCATGATGCTTATGATGGCCTATCTCAGTTCGTATAAGGAACGTATCACCTGTTTAGGGGAAGAGAGTGGCATTGGGGCTTGAGATAAAATATGTGTAACAGCTACTATAGAAAGTACTATAGAGAAGACAATCAGTTGGAGTACTTCCTTCCATTCTATTTTATTACTTGTTCTTCCTTAAAGTACTGAAAATTTTAGGTACCCAGTGGTTCTTTATCTAAAAGCCTAACTCACCACCTCTCACTGTGTTTACTTTTACTGTTCAGACAGGAAACAGTTCAAAGCAAAGGCAGTTAGTGAAATATAGTAACTATAGAATATTCCTTCCTTCCCTTTCTCTCTTCCCTATAAACCTGAAACATAGTCTTCTGTAAATATATATAACATGAGGATTGGACATAATTGGGGAATGTACTGGAGTGGGTCACAACCATGTCTTTGGTTTGGAGAGAATACATAGGGAACATTTTGTAACCAGGATATATGCTGGGAGGGGCACAGGGCAGTGTAAGGTGTCTGTGTGGACAGGGCACATACATGGAACAGCAACTTAAAATTTCAGTGCTGTTTTTCAGTTTTCCAGCCTAGGCTCCCCAGCCATTACATAAGGGAGTAAACCCTATGGAGATGTGACTGGGCAACTTAACAGCCTCTGTAAGTGCTACATCCCACATCTCTTTAGCAGTCACAGCTACTGAAGAAACAGAAAACGTTCAGATGTTTAATATCAAAAAGGAATATGGTTTTTTCAGTGAAACTACACAAAAGAGCCCAAATTACCATCTGCCTTAATGCTACATCCTAAACAGCACTCGGCCCTGTAACCTTCCTATATGTGTTGTCTCCTCCATTAAGATAGGAGCTTCTTGAGAGTAAGGGCTGTCTCCTCTTTGTAATCATAGCATTAACAATGCTTTTGCAAACAGTATTTGATCAATGATTATTCACTAATTTACTCAGTCTGCTTAGTCCATTCAACACCTAGACTTTTTCTTTTTTAAAAAATTTATTTTTAGTTTTCAACAATCACTTTTATAAAATTTTGAGTTTGAAATTTTCCCTCCTTCCCCTCGCTCCCTTCTCCCCAGACATGTACAATCATATTAAACATTTTGCCACATTAGTCAAGTTGTGAAAGAAGAATCAAAACAAAAGGGGAAAAACTATAAGAAAGCAAAAACAAAAAAAAGTATGCTTCCATTTGAATTCAGACTCCATAGTTCTTTCTCTGGATGTGGACAGCATTTTTCATCATGAGTGTTTTTGGAATTGTCTTAGATCATTACGCTGCTCAGAAAAGTTAAGTCTAACAAAGTCGTCAATCCACAATGTTGCTGTTACTGTGTACAATGTTCTCCTGGTTCTGCTCACTTAGCTCAGCATCAGTTCATGTAAGTCCAGGTTTTTCTGAAGAAGTCTGCCTGCTCACCATTTCTTATGGAACAATAGAATTCCATTACATTAATATACCATAATTTGTTCAGCCATTTCCCAATTGATGAGCATCCCCTCAATTTCCAATTTTTGGCCACCACAAAAAGAGCTGTTATAAATATTTTTGTACATGTGGGTCCTTTTCCCTTTTTTAATATTCTCTTTGGGATACAGACCTAGTAGTGGGATTGCTGGATCAAAGGTTATGCACAATGGGCATAGTTCCAAATTGCTCTCCAAAATGGTTGAATCAGTTCACAGCTCCACCAACAATGCATTAGAGTTCCAATTTTCCCACATCTAATCCAGCATTTATCACTTTCCTGTTTTGTCATGTTATCCAATCTGATAGGTGTGATGTGGTACCTCAGAGTTGTTTTACTTTGCATTTCTCTAATCAATAGTGATTTAGAGCGTTTTTTTATTTGACTATTGATAGCTTTAATTTTTTCATCTGAAAACTGCCCGTTCATATCCTTTGATCAATTGGGGAAAACATGTACCCTTTAATGGGCTATGTTATGGGCTGGTTTCGTGGTGGAGATTTGATTTATTCCCCTAGGTATGTAGTTGCTGTTTGGTGACAGTCCATTGGGCATGAGGCTGCTGATGGGAAATGATAATGGGTTGTGTTTTGGACATGCTGAGTTATATTTCATACTTCCCCTCCTCCCCACGTCACGAGTGGGCTGACGTCCAGGAGGTGTCGGGTTCCTTAAAGGCGGGGACTGCCTTGTCTCTATACCACAGCTGTCACCCCCAGCACAAGTGCTCATAAACGTTTGTTATAAATCAGCGCAATGAACTTTACTCCATTTCGCCCTTCTGAGGGAAATATTTAGACAGAAGGTAAAGGAGGCACAGGGCTTCGCTTCTTAGAAGCAGCGTCTTCTCTCAAGGCGATCTGCTCCACCTGACCCAGACCCAAGAGCGCACTGAATTCTACCTAAAGGTTTACTATCGAGGAAAGGACCACTCAATGGGAAAATACAAAAAGAAACCCTTCGTCAAATACCCCTAGATTTAATCCCAAACCTGTACTGAAGGGCTCTCTCCTCCTGTCTCTGTTTCTTTCTGTCTCTCTCTGTCTCTCTGTCTCTCTCTCTCCCCCTTTCTCTGTCTCTGTCTCTCTCCCTTTCTCTGTCTCTTTCTCACTACACTTCGTGTGTGAAATCCGGCATCCACTTTTCCAGACGCTGTAAAAACTTCTCAACCTGTGGCGCTGGGTGATGACGTAATCGCACGTTCTCTAGAGGGTCTAAGACTGTCGCGGGACTGGAGGTGACCATGGGAACGGGATGGGCGAAAAGCGCGAGAGTTGGGTTGGGGAGAGGCGAGGCGTGGTCTGGGAGGAAGGGGTTGGCCCTGCCAAATTGTGTCCCGCAGTAGGGTTTCTAGGCCTAAGCGTTGGAATGCGCATGCATGTTCAGTGAGGCTCTTGGGAGCCTTGCTGCTTGTCACCGCCAAGTCGGCCTGGTGGGACTCCTCTGGACGCGATGGTGCTGAGCCGGGTGAGGACCACGTACCTCTTCCGTTCACGCTGTAGGGCTGGCCGCTTCGCGGGGCCTGCTTTGGAGTCCGACAGGAAAAGTGTTTTTTCCCTGTCTGAGTTTTCGACCCTGACGCAGTGCCTGCGGCCGGCCCGGACTCGCTTACCAGGGGCCGGCTTCGGAGCCGCTGGCTCGCTTGGGTCGGAGAGCCCCAGGAGCCAACCAATTAACCTCTCATTGCCTCCGTTTTTTTTCCATTTTAAAAATTGGAATAATAGTATAATCTCTCTCGAGGGCTTGTTGCGATGTTCAAGTGACAGTATATGTAAAGTGTTTCGTAAACTATAATGCCCTGTATTAATGCTCGGCATCGATTATTTTTTTCCCCCAGCATCCTTTCGAAGCTGGCTTATTATTAAATAGTAATAATAGCCGACACATAGTGTTTTAAAAGGTAACGATATTAGCTCATCAATCACATCAGCTTCCCACAGGGTTGTACCTGAGTCTCTAGAGGAACTTTAATGAGAGTTTTCCTTAGTGTATTTAATTTTCCTTTGTTCTCTATTAGCTTATCTGGAGGATCGTATTTCAGCGTTGAGTGAATTACGGGAGAAATATAAAACAAATTCACAGTTAATATTAGTGCCTCTCACAACTACTATTAACTTGTGTGAGCTTGGGTGAGTCACTTCTAGGCTTCAGTTTCTTCATCTACAAAAACGACATAGGGTTGACCAAGTGCTCTCTAAGGACCTTTTTAGCCGTAAATTTTAATGTTCCCATTCTTAGAGCACTGTCAAAGACCGATTAATGGAACCCAAATTTATTCTAAATCCAGTGCACTCCAAAAGGTTATTTCAATTTTGTTAATCACTTAGTACTAAAGAACATTAATTCCATGCTTTTGAAGCTTAATGTTGCACCCATATTTTATAGAATTGCTAGCAAGAAGGGGCAGGTAGGTTGCACCTTGTATCAAGAAGACCTGAGTTCAGATTTGGCTTTAGACACTTGACACTACCTGTGGACCCTGGGCAAGTCACTTAACCGGGGTTGCCTGGCAAACCAAAAAAAAAAAAAAATAGCAAGCAATTGAAAATATTTTATTAATAGTTGGAAAAATTCCACAATTTTTTGTGTGGTCTAGGCATAATAAATATGAAATAACTCCAATATATCTCAGTAATATTTTTCTTGTTTCACTGTCATAGTTGAAACCACAGTCAGAAAGAAAGCTTACAAAACAGATTTGCAGAGTTGTGTTGGATCATTTTGAGAAGCAGTATGTCAAAGAACTTGGAGATTCTTGGATTACAATAAGGTTAGTATAAAAATGTTATTAATACTATGAAGTTTTATTTCTGCAGGAGGAAATGCCAGAGAATTATAATTTGGAATTGAAGGTACTTTGCAGATTGTATTAATATGATTTTATGGGGAGTGGAATTAAGCTATTCCACTTTGTCTTAAGTGGGAGTGGGAAGGAGGAACTAAGTCAGACTAATGAGAATTCCCTACTTTGAAGTGAGTTTTGAGTCATATGTTTCTAACTGGATTTAGCTACTTGCTTTAATTCCTACTGACACCAGTAAGATTTCTGTGGTTGACAGAATTAACTACAACTTAATAAATAAACATTTTCTGGTTTTTTCAAGTGACAAACTAAGTGCATAACATTTAATTTCTGAGATTATAAAATACTATTTTAAAGACTATACTGCCTTGTGGGTTTTCCTTTTTTAAGTTTCCCTTCAAAGGGCATCATCCTTTTTTCTCTTTATTTCCTCCTTTATCACTGCCTTTATTTTGAACTTCATTTTATCTAGGAAAAAATAACCCCGAAACATTTTAAAAAGACAGAAGAGAATGAAGATGAATATTTAACTTATACAGGTAGCTAAAAGAAATTTTGTCATTTGTGAGTTTCATGATGACTCACTTTTATGCTGGTTAGAAAGTTCATGTCTGAATAGATTAGCCTAATTGCTGCTGATGAGGCCAAGAAAATATTTGAGAGAGCAGATTTTCAATGATTTCAGAATGAGGATGAGTAGGGTCTTATAGCCTAAAATTCTATAGGGGAATCCAGCTTGATGGATAAAATAATCTCAAGAAAGAATTTTTTACTGCGTAAATGATGAGGAAGATAAGGGAGAATTGGTTAGGTAAATCCATTTTGAGATATAGGGAAGTAACTGACTCAAATTTTAAAGAAAATAATCAGAAGGGAGAAGTAAGGATATGTGATTGAGGATGAATATAAAAAGTGTGACATGTTCCTATAAAGTGTTAGGAACATTGAAATAGCGAACAAACAAAGCTTGCAATGAGTATTAAAGATGACAGAAGAGGCTTTTTTAATGGTTGTGGCAAGAGAAATATCCAAAGAAGGGAAAGATTGGTCAATGATATCTTAGAAAGGAAAGGAGATAGGACTGTGCAGATCCTGTTTTGTTTCTGTTGTCTCAACCCAGAGGAATGAACTTTAGATTAGGAAAAAGAAGAAAGATAACAGGGAAACAAAACCGAACATAAGTGGAGATGTCAAGCTACGTCTACTACCCTAAATAAAATCTGATACTGATTGACATGCCTAGACCCAAAGAGTAATGACGAATGGATTAATGTTAATGTGAAAGGTTGTTTATAGTAGAGTGGTCTAGGGCTCTATACGTGATCTTATTTTATGGATGACAGGATATTAGGAGCAATAGTTACTGTGGTGATTGATAGACCTTTATGTCCAAAAGATTCTGGCAGACTACACTAGTGATATCAAACCCAAATAGAAATGGGGGCCACTAAATCTTATGTAAGGATCATTGTGTACCACATATTGACTTAGAAAACTACACATTAACATTATCTATGTTCTATTTTTTAAAATGCATTTTGTTAAATATTACAATTACATTACAGTCTGGTTCAGCACACTTCAGGGAGGGCTGAGTGTTTGAAATCTTTGGACTAGACCAAAAGGATAAAGCTGGTGAGGGAGCACTTAATAAGGATAAGTTTGAAGTACTATACTTGATTTTTTTTTTTTAATCATCTATACAAGTACAAGATAAGGAAGAGGTAGCTTGTAGTAGTCAGTGTCCTGGGGTTTTGAGTGAACTACAAGCTCAACACAAATGAACAATGTGACATGATAACAAAAAAAAAACTAATAAAAGTTTAGGATTCATTAATGGAGATAATGGAGATTCATTAATGGAGATAATTCATGCATGGAGAAGCAGTATGATGTAGTGGATAAAGAACTAACCTCCATATTAGGAAGACCTGATTTCAAGTTCAGTACCTGATGCATATTGGCTGTGTGATTGTGTGCAAGGCACTTAAACCTTAAATTTCCAGACAGTTGTCAAAAATTGTAAGTTATAGAACAGTTACTAATCTACATTGATATGAGTTTTCTCATGAGGAGTTCCCTGTAAAAATTAAATCACAGGTCTAAGAAAAAAGCAAAAACTGAAGCAGATATGTCCAGAATCATCAATTTACTAAGTGTTTACTTAGAGGCTTAACAGAGTAGATAAATAAAAAGCAAAAACAGCACCTGCCCTCAAGGAGCTTACATTTAGATAGAGTTACACAATGGTTATAAATCAGAACTAAGGAGTCACATGCAGAGTAGATAGAAGTTAACTTTATGTGGAATAGCATTCCTGGTTGGTAGTATCCTAGAGGAGGTGGTATTGAACTGAGTCTTAAAGGAAACCAAGGATCCTAAGAATCTGAGATTGGCAAAGAGAACATTATAGGTATAGGGAACAGTCAGTGTAAAAAGCCTAGAGATAAGAAATAGTGTCATATATGAAGGACAGCAAGTAGATCAATATGGATTGATAGTAGAAGGCAATGGAATATAAAAAGATTGGAAAGCGAGGAAGGGGCCAGATTGTAAGGAGCTTTAAATGGCAAAGAAATTTTATGTTTTAGCATCAAGGTGTTAGGCAGACGTTGGAATTAATTGAATAGGGGGGTTTTAATTGTTATTCTATACTCTATACTATACTTTATAATTAATAATTATTTTAAAAATCAGTGTCTCTAATGTTAATCTTTTTCCTAATTTTTTCTATTTCTAGGGATATCTTAACATCTCCAGCATGCTGGCAACATGCTGTCCTTTTTAATAGATTCAACTATCCTTTTGAACTGGAGAAGGATTTACAACTGAAGAGATATCACCCCCTTCTTCAAGGATATTTTCCCAACTGTCCTAAATCACTCATATGCTACGTTAATAGAATTCCTGGACGAATACCTTCAGAGAGACATCAATTTGGTAAACTTAAAGGATATTATCTTCTAAATGCTGCCTCCCTTCTCCCGGTGTTGGCTCTGGAATTACAGAATGGGGAAAGAATTTTGGATATGTGTGCTGCTCCTGGGGGTAAATCAATAGCTCTTCTACAGTGTGCCTATCCGGGTAAATTGTTTTCTTTTTAGTATGTATTAAGTTAGTATGCCATATATAAAGGATACTCAGTGCCTTAAAGATAGATTAAGTAGAAATATGAGATTAGATTTGAATTGTGAAAAGCCTAGTGAACTATGTAACAGAGTGAATTGAAATCGTTCAACCAAGGAGAAGGTGAATCCCTTGTTTTTTACATATATGAAAACCAAAAACAGAAAGGCGGGTATGTATTTGTGTATAATATACACAAATAATTTGCATATCTTAAAATGTTGGTGCAAATGATAGTTAACTGAATTTTAGAATTTTTTTATTTAAAAAAACGTACAGTAGTCTCTGATAAAAACCTTAGTATTGTTGGCTTTCTCTACTATGAGGGAAATGACATATATGAAAAGTAGACATTTGTATGACAAGCATAGCTGGAGATGAAGTAATAGTACTTTATAAAAGGTATTTCTTTGATTCACTTCTGTATTTGTTACTTTTTTTATGGTAATTTTTATTTATTTTTCTGTTTTCAACATTTACTTCCACAAGATTTTGAGTTCCAAATTTTCACCCCATCTTGCCCCTCCCCCCACCCCAAGATGGCATGCACTCTAAATACCCCTTCCCCTAGTCTGCCTTCCCTTCTATCTCTCCCCCCCCTTCTTTTATCCCCTTCCCCTTCAATTTTCCTGTAGGGCAGGATGGATTTCTGTACCCCATTTCCTGTATTTCTTATTTCCAAGTTGCATGTGAAAACATTTTTTTTAAACGTGTTTTTAAAACTTTGGGTTCCAAATTTTCTCCCTTCCTCCCTCCCCACCCACCCTTATTGATAAGGCACACAACTAAATATAGGTTATATATGTGCAGTTATGCAAAACACTTCCATAGTAGACATGCTGTGAAAAACTAATTCTATTTCCCTTAATCCTATCCTGCCCACCCATTTATTCTATTCTTTCTTTTGACCCTGACCCTCCTCAGAAGTATTTGCTTCTGATTACTTTCTTTCCCAATCTGTCCTCCTCTCTAGCATTCCCCTACTCTCTTGTCCCCTTCCCCCCCCTATTTTCCTGTAAGGTAAGACAGATTTCCACACCCAATTGAGTGTGTATGTTATTCCCTCCTAAAGTCAAATCCTATGAGAATAAGATTCACTCATTCCCTCTCACCTTCCCCCGTTTCCCCTCCACTGTAAGAGTCTTTTCTTTTATGTTTTTTTTTGTGGGATAATTTACCCTGTTTTACCTCTCCCTTTCTCCTTCTCCTAGTATATTCCTCTCTCACCCCTTAATTTTAAAAAAATTTTTTTTATTAATTTATTTTGATTTATCAATAATCATTTCCATATGCTTTTGAGTTTAAAATTTTTCTCCCCCTTCCTCCCCACCATCCTCCCCAAGACGGTGCACAATCTGATATAGGCTATACATTTACATTCATATTAAACATATTTTTACATTAGTGATGTTGTAAGTAGAAATTAAAACCAATAGGAGGAACCATCAGAAAGAGGAAACAAAACTCAACAGAAGAGAAAAAAAACAACAATTCGGCTTCCATAGTTCTTTCTTTGGGTGTGGATAGCATTTTCCATCACAAGGCCTCTTTAGATGTGTTAGATCCTTGTATTGCCAGGGAGGGTTAAGTTTATCAATATTAGCCATCACACAACGTGGCTGTTATTGTGTACAATGTTCTCTTGGTTCTACTCATTTAACTCAGCATCAGATCATACAAGTCTTTCCAGGTTTTTCTGAAGTCAGCCTGTTCATCATTTCTTGTAGCACAATAGTATTCCATCACATTCATATACGACAACTTGCTCAGCCATTCCCCAGTTGATGGGCATCCTCTCAATTTCCAATTCTTTGCCACCACAGAAAGAGCTGCTATGAATAATTTTGTATGTGTAGGTCCTTTTCCCATTTGTGTGATCTCTTTGGAATATAGCCCTAGAAGTGCTATTGCTGGGTCAAAGGGTATGCACATTTTTATAGCCCTTTGGGCATAGTTCCAAATTGCTCTCCAAAATGGTTGGATCATTTCACAACTCCACCAGCAATGCATTAGTGTTCCAGTTTTACCACATCCTCTCCAACATTTATCATTTTCCTGTTTTGTCATGTTGGCCATTCTGAAAGGTGTGATGTGGTACCTCAGAGTTGTTTTGATTTGCATTTCTCTAATCAATAGTGATTTAGAGCATTTTTTCATATGACTATAGATGGCTTTAATTTCTTCATCTGAGAACTGTCTGTTCATATCCTTTGACCACTTATCAGTTGGGGAATGACTTGTATTCTTATAAATTTGACTCAATTCTCTATATATTTTAGAAATGAGGCCCTTATCAGAGAGACTGGTTGTAAAAATTCTTTCCTAGTTTTCTACTTTCCTTCTAATCTTAGTTGCATTGACTTTGTGCAAAAAAATTTCAATTTAATGTAATCAAAATTATCTATTTTGCTTTTCGTAATGTTCTCTGTCTCCTGTTTGGTCATGAATTCTTCTGTTCTCCATAGATCTGACAGATAAACTATTCCTTGCTCTCTCAGTTTGCTTATAGTATCAGCCTTTATATCTAAATCATGTCCCCATTTTGACTTTATTTTGGTATATGGTGTGAGATTTTGGTCTATGCCTAGTTTCTGCCATACTCTTTTCCAGTTTTCCCAGCAGTTTTTTTCAAAGAGTCTCACCCCTTAATTGTATTCTCCAGATATGACCCCTTCATTTACAACTCACCCTGTGCCCTCTATCTATCTATATCTATATATACATACATATAATTTTTTCTCCTCCAACTACCCTAATACTGACAGAGGTCTCATGAGTTACAAATATCATCTTTCCATGCAGGAATGTAAATAGTTCAACCTTAATAAGTCTTTTATGATTTTCTCTTTCCTGTTTACCTCTTCATGTTCCACTCAAGTCTTGTATTTGAAAATCAAATTTTCTATTCAACTCTGGTCTTTTCATCAAGAATGCTTGAAAGTCCTCTGTTTCACTGAATATTTGTTACTATTTTTTTACATTATACTAACCTTTACATGTGTTATGAGCCCAGTGTTACTTTTTAATATTAAAGGGAAGTTTTAGTGTCAAAAAGCAATTAGACATGGAAGAGACAAATTCTGTCAGACTTAGTGGGCATTTCACTACTGTCTTATTTTTTAAAATACATTTTTATTGATATCTTTTGTTTTTATGTTGCCTAAATTTCCCCTATATCTTTCATTCTTCCAAACCTTTTTCCCCTTCCTAGAGAATAAAAAAAAATTTAAAGAAAAAAGAACATGAAGAGAAATAAATTGGGAAAAACCAATCAATACTTGGAAAATAAATCTGACAGTTACATTCCATACCTGTGGACTCTCAACTTCTGCAAACAAATGGGAGGGAGGTATTTTCTCATCTCTCTTTTGTGGGGCCAATGGTATGCCTTATAATTTTGCTTATGGTTATTGTTACCTCCATTTATGTTGTTGTAGTCATATTATTGTTTTTAAAACTCTGCTGGCTTTGCTAATATCGGTTTATTTAAGTTTTTCCAAACCTCTCATATTAAGAATATTCATTTGCTTATAACACAGTAATTAATATTCCATTACATTCACATACCACAATTTATGTAACCATTTCCCAATTGATTGAGCATATATTTCTAGTTCTTTCCTTCCACAATAAGTGCTGCTTTAAATATTTTTCTCTGTATGATGCCTTTTTTTTTAATCAATGGTCTCATTAGGTTCTGGCAGTGGAATCTTTGGGCTAAGACATTTTACTCCTTACATTTTCATAATTCCAAAGGGCTTTACAGAATGTTTATACTAATTCACAGTTTGATCAACAATGTAGTAGTATGTTTATCTTTCCACAACTACTTCAACATTAACTATTCCTCTCTTTCTTCATCTTTGTCAATTTGTAGGGTGTGAGGTGAAGCATCAGGGTTGTTTTATTTTATGTTACTTGGAGCATTCTTTCATGTAGTTGTTAATAGTTAGCAATTTAAAAAAAATATTAATTTATTCTTAGTTTTCAGCATTCACTTCCATAAGATTTTGAGTTTTAAATTTTCTCCCCCTTCCTCTCTTGCCCCCTTCCAAGATGGTGTGCAATCTGGTATAGACTCTACTTATACATTCATATTAATCATATTTTCACATTAATCATGATTTAAAGAAGAATTGCAACTAATTTGAGGAACCATGAGAAAGAAGAAACAAAACAAAACAACAGAAGAAAAGAAGAGCAAATAGTATGCTTCCATCTGCATTCAGACTCCAAAGTTCTTTCTCTGGATGTGGATAGCATTTTCCATCTTGAGTCTTTTGGAGTTGTCTAAGGTACTTGTATTGCTGAGAAGAACTGAGTCTATCAAAGTCAGTCATTGCACAGTGTGGCTTTTACTGTGTACAATGTTCTCTTGGTTCTGCTCATTTCTTTGTTTTTAATTAAATAATTTTTAGTTTTCACCATTCGCTTCCATAAGCTTTTGAGTTTTAAGTTTTCTCCCCTTCTGTCTCCACCTACTTCCCCAAGACAGCTTACAATCTGATATAGGCTCTAAATATACATTCCTATTAAACATTTTTGCATTTGTCATGTTTTAAAGAAGAATTAGAACCAATAGGATGAAGCACAAGAAAGAAGAAACAAAAAAAACCAGAAGGAAAAAAAGAGCAAATAGTATGCTTCGATCAGTATTCTGACTCCATAGTTCTTTCTCTGAATGTGGATAGCATTTTCCATCATGAGTCTTTTGAATTGTCTTAGATTCTTGCATTGCTGAGAAGAGCTAAGTCTGTCAAAGTTAGTCATCACACAAGGTGGTTGCTACTGTGTACAACGTTCTCCTGGTTCTGCTCACTACACCAAACATCAGTCCATACAAGTCTTTCCAGGTTTTTCTGAAGTCTGCTTGCTCATCATTTCTTATAGCACAGTAGTATTCCATTACATTCTTATGCTCCAACTTGTTCAGCCATTCCCTAATTGATGGGCATTTCCTCAATTTCCAATTCTTGGCCAGCACAGAAAGAACTGCAATAAATACTTTTTGTATATGTGGGTCCTTTTCCCATTTTTATGATCTCTTTGGGATACAGCTCTAGAAGTGGTATTGCTAGGTCAAAGGTTATGCTAAGTTTTATAGCCCTTTGGGCATAGTTCCAAATTGTTCACCAAAATGGTTGGATCAGTTCACAACTCCACCAACAATGCATTAGTGTTCCAATTTTCCCACATCTTCTCCACTATTTATTATTTCCTGTTTTGTCATGTTAGCCAATCTGGTAGGTATGATGTGGTACCTCAGAGTCATTTTGATTTGTATTCTCTAATCAATAGTAATTTAGAGCACTTTTTCGTATGACTAGAGATAGCTTTAATATCTTCATCTGACAACTGCCTGTTCATATCCTTTGGCCATTTATCAATTGGGGAATGACTTGTATTTTTATAAATTTGACTTAGTTCTCTATATATTTTAGAAATGAGGTTCTTATCAGAGACACTGGTTGTAAAAATTCTTTCCCAGTTTTCTGCTTCCCTACTAATCTTTGTTGCATTGGCTTTGTTTGTGCAAAACCTTTTCAATTTAATTTAATCACAGTGATCCCTTTTGCATTTCATAATGTTCTCTATCGCTTGTTTGGTCATAAATTCTTCTGTTCTCCATAAAGCTGACAGGTAGCCTATTCCTAGACTCCCAGTTTGCTTATAGTATCAGCCTTTATATCTAAATTGTGTATCCATTTTGACTTTATTTTGGTGTATGGTGTAAGATTTTGGTCTTTGCCTAGTTTCTGCCATACTATTTTCTAGTTTTCTTAGCAGTTTTTGTCAAATAGTGACAAATCTTGTCCCAGAAGCTGGGGTCTTTGGGTTTATCAAACAGTAGATTACTTTAGTCATTGACTACTGTGTCTTGGGTACCTAATCTTTTCCACTGATCCACCACACTATTTCTTAGCCAGTACCAAGTAGTTTTGATGATTGCTGCTTTGTAATACAATTTAAGATCTAGTACGGCAAGGCTACCTTCCCTAGCATTTCTTTTTATTAGTTCCCTTGATATTCTGGACCTTTTGTTCTTCCAGATGAATCTTGTTATTATTTTTTCTAGCTCTATGAAATAATTTTTTGGTAGTTTAATTGGTATGGCACTGAGTAAATAAATTAGCTTAGGTAGAATCATCATTTTTATTATATTAGCTTGGCCTACCCATGAGCAACTGATATTTTTCCAGTTATTTAGAGCTGACTTTATTTGTGTGAAAAGTGTTTTGTAATTGTTTTTCCATAGTTCCAGGGTTTGTTTTGTCAGGTAGACTACCAAATATTTTATGTCTACAATAACTTTAAATGGAATTTTTCTTTCTATCTCTTGCTGTTAGGCTTTGTTAGTAATATATAGAAATACCAGTGATTTATGTTAGTTTATTTTATATCCTGAAACTTTGCTAAAATTGTTAATTATTTCAAATAGTTTTTTACTTTCCAGGTTTTTAAACAACATATTTTAGGATTACTGTTCTTCACCCACTGTGTTGTCCACTTCTGTTTTACGTTCACATTCATACTTACGATTACTCTGTCTTTTTCTCCATCTCATTTTCCCCCATTTATCCTTTTCTCTCCTTTTTCCCTTTCCCTCCTCACCTAGAGTTTTGCTTTCAAGCACTACTTCCCTCAGTCTGCCCTCCCTTCTGTCAGTCCTCTCTCTTTTCTTCCCCTTTATCCTTACTACTTCTTCCCTTCTATTCACCCCCTTCCTTTTCTTTCCCCTTTTCTCTCCTAAGTATGGTAAGTTAGATTTCTTTAGCTAACTGATTATGTTATTCCCTCTTTGAGCCAAATTTGATGAAAGGTTCAAATAATGCTCATTTTCCTCCCCTCTTTCCTTCTGCTGTATTAGGTTTTTGTTCCTTTTCATGTGATGAAATTTATGCTTGTCTGCCTGCTCCTTGCCTCTTCTCCCAGAACAATCCCTTTTCACCACTTAGATTTTTTTATCATCATATCAAAGGCAACTTATACCTGTGCCCTCTTTTTAAATGTCATAATAACGATACACTTCTCAAGAGTTACAGGTGTCATCTTACATTGTAGGGATGTAAAGAGTTTGCCCTTATTAATAACATATTGTTCTTTTCTTTCCTCTTTACCTTTTTATGTCTCTCTTGAATCTTGTATTTGAAGATCACATTTTCAGTTTTCTGTTGAAACATCAGGAAGGTTTGGAAGTCACTTATTTCGTTGGATGTCCATCTCTTCCCCTGAGAGATTATGGCCAATTTTGCTGGGTAGTTGATCTTTGGTTGTAATCCAAGCTCCTTTGCCTTATGGAATATCATATTCTACACCCTCTGATCTTTTAATGTAGAAGCTGCAAGGTCCTGTATAATCCTGACTATGGTTCTATGATATTTAAATTGTTTCTTTCTGGCTGTTTGCAGTATTTTCTCTTTGATCTGATATTTTTGGAATTTTGCTACAATATTCCTTGGCATTTTCAATTTTGAGATCTCTTTCAGGTGGATTCTTTCGATGACTATTTTACTTTTTGGTTCTAGGACCTCAGGGCAGTTTTCCTTGATGATTTCCTGAAAGATACTGTCCAAGCTCCTTTTTTCATCCTGATTTTCAGGTAGACCAGTCATTTTTAAATTATCTCTCCTGTATCTATTTTCTAGGGCAGTTGTTTTACCAATGCAGTATTTTGTGTTTTCATCTATTTTTTCATTCTTTCATTTCTGTTTGACTGATTCTCTTTATCTCATAGCTTCCACTTGCCCAATTCTAATTTTTAACAAATTGTTTCCTTCTGTTATGTTTTTTTTTCCAAGTGAGGCAATCGGGGTTAAGTGACTTGCCCAAGGTCACACAGTTAGTATGTGTCAAGTGTTTGGTCTGAGGCTGTATTTGAACTCATGTCCTCCTGACTTCAGGGCTGGTGCTGTATCCACTGCGCCACCTAGCTGCCCCTCTTCTGTTATATTTTGTACCTCCTTTTCCATTTGGCCAATTTTATTTTTTAAGAGTTTGTTTTCTTTAGTGTACTTTTTTCCCATTTGGCCAATTGTATTTTTTTTTTAAATTTTTTTGGTTTTTTTGGTTGGGCAATGGTGGTTAAGTGACTTGCCCAGGGACACACAGCTAGTAAGTGTTATATGTCTGAGACCGGATTTGAACTCAGGTCCTCCTGAATCCAGAGGCATTGCTGTATCCATTGTGCCACCTCGCTGCCCCTGCCAATTGTATTTTTTAAGGACTTGTTTTCTACAGTCAATTTTTGTCCTTTTTCCAAGCTATTGACTCTCTCTTGCATACCTCTCATTTCTTTTCCCAATTTTTCTTCTGCCTCTCTTATTTGACTTTTAAAATCCATTTTTGTTTTTTAAGGCAATTGGGTTAAATGACTTGCTCAGGGTTACACAGCTAGTGTCAAGTGTCTGGTCTGAGGTCAGATTTGAACTCAGGTCCTTCTGACTCCAGGACCAGTACATTATCCATTGTGCCACCTAGCTGCCACTAAAACTCTTCTTGAGTCCTTCCAAGAAAACTTTTTGGGCTTGAGACCAGTTCATATTCCCCTTTGAGGTTTCAAATGTGGGTATATTGACAGTGTTGCCCTCTTCTGAATTTGTGCCTTGATCTTCCTTGTTCCTGTAATAAGAATCTTATGGTCATTGTCCATTTCTGCTTTCTGCTCATGGTGTTTGCCTATTTCTTGGGAGCTCTCCTGCTGGAGCAAAAGGGGCACGGACCCAAGCTTCTTGTGCTAGGAGCCTGGGACCTGGTCATTGTCTTTGTGTTCTGGGCCCTTAAGTGCTAGCAGCTGGAGACTGTAGGGGTCTGGCAGCTTGCCTGGTGCTGAGCTGGGGTCACCAGCACTGGAGCTCTTCAGATAGGTGTGGGAAGTCTGGCCCTTGGAGGCCACCTGCTCTCCTGGTGAGCACCCTGGCTTCTTTAAAACACTGGAATGTTTGGCTGCTGGAAGATGTCTGCCAGTCTGAAGTTGTGCTGAAACAGCGGGAGATTTGACTGCTGGAGAATGCCAGCACACATGGTGGTTTTCGGAG
This sequence comes from Vombatus ursinus, assembly GCF_900497805.2. Taxonomy (NCBI): domain Eukaryota; kingdom Metazoa; phylum Chordata; class Mammalia; order Diprotodontia; family Vombatidae; genus Vombatus; species Vombatus ursinus. Next base: position 759,954 of record NW_020944200.1, on the reverse strand, counting down.
CTTATGTTTACCAGTTCCCCTGCTGGTGCTGAGGTGTTCCTGGTGTTGATAACTGCCTCCTCCACCACTCTCAGGCTCAGGATCTCCCCCTGGTTTGCTGAGATGGGGCTTGCTGCTGGCTTGCTGGGCTGCTTCCTGTCCTGTACTGATCCTCCTTCCCCAGAGTAATTAGGGCCTTTCCTGTTAATCCCCCAAGCTTCCTGGGCTACACGACTGCTGTACCCCACGTTTCTGCTAGTTCAGTTGTTCCAGTGTTTTTCCTTAGGTGATATTTTGTGGGCTTTCAGGTTAATAAGGGAGGGTAAGAGTGACTTACTTCTTTCTCCTTCATCTTGGCTCCCGGAAGTTGAGTTAGCAATTCTTTTGAGAACTGTTTGTTCATATCCTTTGACTACTTATCTGGTGATCATGGCTTTGGGTCTTACATATTTCTGTTTTCTATGTAACTTGGATAGCACACCCTTATCTGTGAAATTTGATGCGAAGATTTTTTTTCACATTCAGCTGCTTCCCTTTTTATCCTAGGTATATTAATTTTATTTGCCTAAGCCTTCTGATAACCATGTAATCAGATTTTATCTTTGCAGTTGTCATTATCTCGTTTGATTAAGACATCTCCAACTTATAGCTGTCAATTCCTTCTCTTCTAATTTTTAATGGCATTAAAATTTTAATGTATTCTTAATTTCCAGGTTGCATATCTACCATCATTTTGAAGAGAAATTCTGTCTAAAATTCATGTTGGCTAGATCTCTAGAATATGTTTAAGTGTCTTATATAAATAGAATTTTTGTTGTTGTTGGCTTCGGATTCTTTAAGGTTTAAGTAAAGAAGACTTAACTTTTTTTCCCCCCATGTTAAGAGGAATAACCTATATGTAGACACTGGTTCAAGTAAAGGGATTTTTCCTTAATTGGTATACCTAGGAATATAAGTAAATATATGCTTCTACTAAAAGTTTTAGTCCCAAATTTAGTTTAGCTGAAGTGCTTGAATTTAGAATGCAAAATGAATGCAAGTCAAAATTATATAAGCAAAGCAGAAGTTAACAATTGGGCTGTCATTGGATATGCAATCCATTAATGTACTAACTTTCTCAGTGCCATAGATATCCCTTAAATTGAGCCAAAGTAGCTTTGAATTAGTAAAAGCTCTTCATTTAAAATTGACTTTTAATGTAGATTTCATCACTTTGCCACTATTGTCTAGTAAAACATAGGTGTGTAATGTAATTTATTTGAAACATAGTTGTCAGCTTAAGGTTAAAAAAATATCTTTTTGAAGATCGAGAAAGTGGGCTGTCAACGAACAGGTAGTTCAGAGCATCTAATAACCATTACAGTATTCGTTGAACAAGAATGCCATATAGAAAAATTTGCACACTTAGCTTCCCTCTTAGAAAATAAAATAAAATAATAATTGCTGCTGTCATTGGTTTAGTTTCTGGCTTTGTGCTTACCCATGCAAAAACCTTTAAGCATAAAATTTCCTTTGCACATAGTGAGAATATTTTGCAGTCTGATTAGTATTATGAAATAGAAAAGAAGGTAAGAAATAGAATCCTTGTCTAACAAAAGGACAGATTGGAATTTCCTGAATCTTAAGTGGCTATTGTCTCAGCATTTTTTTTAGAAGTAAGATGTTTTAGTTTTAAAAGGGATTTCAGGTATCATCTAATCTGATACATTTAATTTTACAGATGAGTAAACTGGGGCTCAAAGCAGTTAATTGGTCATACATGTTAAATACTAGAGCCAGGGCTATGCTAACCCAACTGATTGCTCATCCAGTGGTTTATCCACTTTAATACATTACTTCACTAATATGTTGCTAGCTAGTTTTTTTTTTCTTTTAGGAAGTAAAGGGAGGGACTCGCTTGGGCTCTCAAAACGAATTCTGAAATGGCAGAACCAACAAGTGAAACAATTTTTCAGACCTATGCAGCTTAGAACACCAGCGGGAAAGGGTCTGTCTCACTGGAGTGAGAGTGGAGTGGATTACATGATTTAGACATAAAGGGTAGTACTGTAAGCAAATTAGGGGAACATGGGATATTTTACCTGTCAGATCTATGGATAAAAGAAGAATTTATAACCAAACAAGAAATAAGGTAGCATTATGAGATGTAAAATGGATAATTTTGATTACATTAAATTAAAATTTATTTTAATTTAAAATTAAATTTGTTTTGCACAAACAAAACCAATGAATCAAAATTGGAAGGAAAGCAGAAAACTAAGAAAAAAATTTATAGCAAGTTTCTTTGATAAAGATTTCATTTCTCAAATATATACAGAATGGAGTTAAATTTATAAGAATAGAAGTCATTCCCCAATTGATAAATGGTCAAAGGGTATGAATAGGCAATTTTCAGGTGAAGAAATCAAAGCTATCTATAGTCTTATGAAAAAATGTTCGAAATCACTATTGATTAGAGAAATATAAATTGAAACAACTCTGAGGTACCACCTCATACTTATTAGATTGGCTAATTTGACAGGAAAGGAAAATGATAAATGTTGGGAGGGAATGTGTGAAAATTGACACTAATGCCTTGGTGGTGGTGGTGTGAACTGATTCAACCATTCTGGAGATAAATTTAGAACTATGCTTAAAGGGCTATAAAACTGTGCATGCCCTTTGATCCAGCAATACCATGACTAGTGTATCCTAAAGAGATTTTAAAAAACCAGAAAGGAAAAGGGCCTATGTATATAAAAAATATTTATAGCTGCTCTTTTTGTGGTGGTAAAGAATCGGAAATTGAGAGGATATCCATCAATTGGAGAGTGGCTGAACAAGTTACCTTTTTTTTTTTTCTATCACTGCTCTCCTTGCTGTATATGCTTAGAGGGTATGAACAATTGAATGACTTTTCTAAAATTATTGTACCAGTTCATAATTTCACTAGTTAGGTCTGTCTTCCCACAGACCCTCCAAAATTAAATATATCCATTTTTAATTTGATGTGTTAGAGTGTAAACCTCAGAGTTATTTTATTTTTTATTATAATTCAGATTATAATTACTAATTTGCATTTCTTAAAATGTGGCATTTCATTATATTCACATATTAGAGTTTGTTTATTATCCAATTAATAGGTACCCACTTTGATTTCTTTGCTAGAAGAAAAGGTGTTCTTGTGCATATGTATCTATATATAATATTTCTGTTTTTTACTTTCTTGTTCTCTATGCCTAACAGTGGGATTATCAGGGTCAAAGAATTTTAACAGTTTATTCACTCTCCCCCCCAACCATCACCCCCTACAATCCCAAATTATTTTCAAAATGGTAGCTCAATTGACAGGTCCACCAATAACATAATCAGTGTGTTTATATTTTTATGCGTAAAAGGTCTTAAATGTTGACAATAAAAGCTTTTAGTATATTAAATAGTATAATTATAATGCTTTCTATAAAACCTGCCTAGCAAAGTTAAAAGTTTCAGCAGTTATAATGTCATGGTTTAAAAACTGTCTTAAAATATTTTAGGTTATTTTCACTGTAATGAGTATGATAGCCTGAGATCAAGGTGGTTGAAGCAGACACTAGAATCCTTCATCCCACAACCTATGACACATATAATAAAAGTATCCGAATTGGATGGCAGAGAGATAGGAGATACTCAACCCGAAATGTTTGACAAGGTAATAGTATTGGGCAGACTGATTCTAAATATCATTACTACTTTTTTCCAAATATCACTACTACTTTTCCTGTCCTACTTAAACTCCACACACACACACACACACACAGTGTCTCTTGTCTTTTTTTAGTGTCTTCAGAAATTTTAATAAAATGAAAATAGAGGTATCTTCATTTGAAATATTTTCATTTTATAGTATAATTTATTTTATGTTCCATTTGGCTCAAGTATCTGATACCATTGGGGTTGGGAGATTAAAGGGCCTTTTTGTGTTTTCCATGTACTTAAAAGATACTTTGAAAGACCAGATTTTATATAAATGTACTATACATATATGGACATACATATATATATACATACGTATATGTGTAGTTAGGCATAGTAGTGCACACCTGTAATCACAACTACAGGGAGGCTGAATCTCTTGAGCTTGGGAGTGATGAGCTTCAGTGGTCAATAGTTATTAGGTGTCCTCTCTCTCCTGGGAGCAGCTAGCCACCAGCTTTCCCAGAGGGCAAATTGACTCAGGTCAGAAATGGAGATGGCAAAGTTCCCCTGCCAATCAGTAATGAGATTGGGCCTATGGAGCAGCCCCTATAATTCCAGCCTGGCCGAGACAGGAGACCCAGTCTTTAAAAAAGAAAAAAGTACAATATTTCTTTAATTCAGTGGTATTTTAAAATACTAGATAATGATAATTGAAGATTTAAAGGACTTCAAGAGACAAGTAGAAACATATATTCAGCAAATTAAATGCTTAAAATGCAGAAATAAAGTAGTAGTATTTTTAAAATGAATGACTTTTATGCATTGATTTACTCTTGGAAAAGGAATGGCATATCTTATTAATAATTCTTTTCAAGGATCTCCAAACCTTTATTGTGTGTGGAAAATGATTCTCAAAAAGCATATAGTAATAATAATAGCTTACTATTTACATAGCACTTTAAAGTTTATAAACTGCCTTGAATATATCAAGTTTTCTGTCTTTTGTCTTTTTTTTTCTTTAGGTGTTAGTTGATGCCCCATGTTCAAATGATCGAAGTTGGCTGTTCTCTTCTGATACCCAGAAGGCATCCTATAGGTTGAACCAAAGAAAGGAATTGCCTCTTATGCAGATAGAACTACTAAGGTGAGGAATAGGAAGACATATGTTTAATATGTGCATGTTACCAGTTCGACTAGTAAGTGTCAAAAAGTGGTACTGGCTTGTGGATCAGAGGTGTCAAACATGCCTGTCACATTTCTGAGTGTGGCCTAAGCCATATTAAAATGTAACTAGAAAATATTTAACAAAATAAAAATACATTAGAACATAGATAATGTTAATATGTGGTTGACTCAAGGATCTTGAAGTACAGTTTAGTGGTCCCATTTCTTTTTGAGTTTGACACCACTGCTTTGGGAACTTTTTGTTTACCACTTGGGCATGTTTCAGCTGATACCATTTTGGAGTATCATGAAGGTTTATCTTTTGGATACCACACACCTAGGATTCAGGGACTTTGTTTTGCTATGCTACTCCTTTCCTAACATGTCTGTTATACTACAGTAAAAGCAAAATAGTCTGTCAACAAGTGGTTATTTAGCACCTGCTCACGTGTGAGGCATTGTGCTAGGAGCTGGTTATACAAATACAGAGAATGAAACAATCTCTACTTTCAGGGAGTTTATATTCAAACAAGGGAGACACAAGTGTGTGTGTATATATACATATATATATATAGGTACACACAGATAAATCTAAAGAGAATAAATACAGAGTAATTAAATACAAGGTGTTTTGAGAGGGAGTGCACAGTAGCAGTTGGGGGTATGAGAAGGTCTCAGAAAAGTCTTCTGTTTCTAGTAGAGAAATTATTTTATTGTGTTTTAGGTAATTTTGGGATATCAGTCATTAAAAAGTAGGTAGGTTAATTATGTTGTCTCCTGTAACTCAGTTCAAATTAAATAAAGTTTGAGTTGTTTGCTTAGTTTCTAATAGGTTCTCCCTGTTTCGCTCCCATTTCGTTTCCCTCCTTTCATTGGCTTAGTCCTTCAGATTCTTTTCACCTTCACTGCTGGTTTCCTCATATTTTCACCTAAGGCATGAGATATTCATCTGTTCCCTTTGTCAGTAGGAACTCATTATCCTAGGCCCTGGACACCCCCTCAGTTTCAAGTACAACCTTTTTTATTCTCCACCATACTTCAGCTGGGTCATATCACTGGAATTTGTCCCCAGAAGTTGCCTGAACTGCCTTCTTTTTCTCCTGGCACACAGCATCCTAATAATTTCTCCTTAAGTGCCCTTAATTTTTTAGTTTTTTTTTATCTCTGTCTCTTCCTGCAGTTTCTTGTCAAACCTCCACATTCTTTTAAAAAAAAAAAGTATATATGGGGCCACAAGGTGGCACAGTGGGTAGAGCACCAGCCCTGGAGTCAGGAGGACCTGAGTTCAAATCTAGCCTCAGACACTTGACACTTACTATCTGTGTGATCCTGGACAAGTCACTTAACCCCAATTGCCTCAAAAAATAAATAAATAAAATAAATATAAAAATTCTTTGTTAAAAAATATTTTTTAAAAAAGTATATACATATATATATACACACACACACATAAACATGTATATATATGTATATATATAAAATGTGAGTGTATGTGTGTGTATATATATAACTTTTTCCTCAATTACATGTAAAGACAATTTTTAACATTCTTTTTTTATAGTTTTGAATTTCAAATTTTTTCCCTCTCTCCTTTACTCTGCCCCATAGATGGTAAGCAATTTAATGTTATACATATTCAGTCATGTAAAGGATATGATCATATTAGTCATGTTGTGAAAGAAGATACAGACCAAAATTTGAAAAAAACTACATGAATAAAAATACAGAAAGTGAAAATTAGTATACTTTGATCTGCGTTCAGACTCCATCAGTTTTTTCTCTGGAGGTAAATACCATTTTTAATCATGAGTCCTTTGGAATTATCTTGGATCATTGTATTGCTGAGAATAGCTAAGTCATTCACAATTGATCATCATATAATATTGCTGTTACTGTGTACAGTGTTCTTCTGGTTATGCTCACTTACTTTGCATCAGTTCATGTAAGTCTTTTCAGATTTTTCTGAAATCAGCCTGCTCATCATTTCTTTTTTTTTTTTAATTTTTTTCATTAATTAATTTTGATTTATCAACAATCATTTCCATAAGCTTTTAAGTTTAAAATTTTTCTCCTTCCCCCTCCCCCCCTTCCTCCCCAAGACAGCTCACAATCTGATATAGGCTATACATATGCATTCCTATAAAACATGTTTTCACATTAGTCATGTTGTAAGGAAGAATTAGAACCAATAGGAGGAACCATCAGAAAGAGGAAACAAAACAAAACTGAAGAAAAAAAATAGCGCATAGTATGCTTCCATCTGCATTCAGACTTCCTGTCATGAGACCTTTGGAGATGTCTTAGATCCTTGCATTGCTGAGAAGGGCTAAATCTGCCAATGTTAATCATTGCACAACGTGGCTGTTAAGTGTGTACAACATTCTCCTGGTTCCGCTCATTTCTCACTCAGCATCAGCCCATACAAGTCTTTCCAGATTTTTCTGAAGTCAGCCTGCTCGTCATTTCTTATAGCATAGTAGTAGATTCCATTACAATCATATACTGTAGCTTGTCCAGCCATTCCCAAATTGATGGGTATCCTCCAATTTCAAATTTTTTGCCACCACAGAAGGAACTGCTATAAATATTTTTGTACAAATAAGTCCTTCTCTTTCACTTCTCCACCCCCCTCCCTTTTTTTAAAACTACTTTGGGATATAGACCTAATAGACCTGGTAGTGGTATTGCAGGGCATGCATAGTTTTATAACCCTTTAGACATAGTTCCAAATTGCTCTCCAATTGTTCACAATTCTATCAAAAGTTCGTTAGTGTCTCAATTTTCCCACATCTCCTCCAATGTTTATCCTTTTCCTTTTCTTCAAAATAGCCTATCTGATAGGTATGAGGTGGTACCTTAGGGTTGTTTTAATTTGTGTTTCTCTGATGAATAGTGATTTAGAGCATTTTTTCATATTACTGTAGAAAACTTTGATTTTTTCATCTGAAAACTGCTAGTTTTTTTTCCTTTGACCATTTATCAATTGAGAAATAACTTGTTGTTATAAATTTGAACCAGTTCTGTATATATTTGAGAAATGGGGCCATTATTAGAGACACTTGCTGTAAAAGTTGTTTCCCAGCATTCTGCTTTCCTTCTAATCTTGGTTGTGTTGTTTTTTGTGTGGGTGTGTGTGCAAAAACTTTTTAATATAATCAGAATTATATATTTTACATCTAGTAATACTCTTGATCTCATTTGTTCATAAAGTTGAGATCTGACAGGTAAACTATTCCTTTATTGAATCACTGGCAATAGTGGCGGTTTCCAGACTTCTCAACCCACAAGCGCCAAAGACAGCTTAGAAGGTCAGCATGGTCTGGCCTCTGCCCCAGCAAATCAGGAGCATGGTTTTGTTATTACACAGATTTTTATAAACTGCTGACTGAATCATCTTACCTGAAATACAAGTTGATACTTAGAAAATCTGACATCTTGTAAAGGAGTAATAAGTGTTTTTCTCTAATACTAGAATTATAGGCAGGAGTTGCCTTACCTATGTTTTTTCATAGAGTCATCTAAGTCAAGAGTTTTTTCATGTAGGGACCCATGGAATGTCTTTAGGGGGTCCATTGAATTTTGAAAGGAAAAAATTACATCTTTATTTAAATGTAATTCATTTCCTTTCTAGTCTTTTATATTTTATTTTATGCATTTAAAAACTTTATTCTGAGAAGGCTTCACTATACTGCCAGAGTAGAGTTGTCCATGACATCAGAAAAGTTAAGAATCCCTGATCTAAACTGTTTATAGCTATTGAAAAAGTTATAATTTTGTATACTGCATGTATCATATTTAAATAGATCATATTCACAACATGACTACTATGGAAGTGTTTTGCATGACTACACATGTATAACATGTATCAAGTTGCTTGCCTTTTCAATGAGGGTGGGTGGGGAGGGAGGAAGGGAGAAAATTTGGAACCCAAAGTTTTAAAAATACATGTTAAAAAAAATTGTTTTCACACACAACTGGGAAATAAGAAATACAGGAAATGGGGTATAGAAATCTATCCTACCCTACAGGAAAATAGAAGGGGAAGGGGTTAAGAGAAGGGGGGGTGAGATAGAAGGGAGGGCAGATTAGGGGAAGGAGTACACAGAATGCATGCCATCTTGGGGTGGGGGGAGGGATTAGATGGGGAGAAAATTTGGAAAATCTTGTGGAAGTGAATGTTGAAAACTAAAAATAAATTAAAAAAAGAAAAACAATAAAAATGATGGAAAAAATAAATAGATCATAAATTCACACCCTCAGTTTAGAGTTATAAACTCTTTATATTTTCTTTTTCCAACATTAGTTATAAACTGTGGAGAAGCATCATGGTTACAGTGGCAAAAGTGCTAATTTATCACTTACTAAATGTCTGAATTTGAAAAATTGTTGAACTTCTCTAGGCCTCAGTTTTCCCATCTGTAAAATGAGGGGGTTGTACTAGATGACCTCTAAGGTCATCTATAAGTATATGATCTTCTTTAGTCACCAGGGATAAGCCCGAATGAAATGACTCTATAAAGTGCAGATACAAGAATGTACGTTTTTTCTTAATATGAGTGGGGGAAGAGAATAAGTATTTATATAGTGCCAATTAGATGCCATGCACTGTGCTGTGCCCTTTACAAATATATCATTTGTTTCTCGCAATAAACCTCCAAGGTAGTTGGTGTTTTCATACCCATTTCACAGCTGAGGAAACTGAAGCAAACAGAGGTTAAGTGATTTGCCCAGGGTCACACAGCTAGTAAGTATTCTAAGGCTGGTTTGGAACTTAGGTTCTCCTAACTCAAAAACTCTATCCATTGCATCACCTGAAGAATTTTTCACTTTGTTGAATTCAAAGACTATGAAGACAGTATATATATCCTAAAAAGGATGAGTTTAATATTGAATATAATTAATAACTTTTATCCATTAACCACCATCATCATCATCATAATCAGAAGATTAGACTTTGCTATTGAATTTATAAGATGTGCTACAGATATAACTGTTACATGTGTGTGCCCGAAACCTTTTTTTTAAAGGTGAGAGGGTTGAAAAAAGAGAATAATAGAGCATTATTGTAATTCTCTATATGTGGAATTTGAAAAACTTTTATCTTATTGCCATTAGCAATACAAACAAATCATTTTCCAAAATAGCCTGTGATGAGGGATTTTTGTCACGTACTGTACTGAACAAATCAGTTCTCTGTGAATATTTGTCATAATGTATCACCTCAGTACTCTTCAAATATTAGAGGTAATTGAGGGAAAACAATACTAAAAATAATGTAAAGATTGGTGTTCTTCAAACATTTTATAGAGGTAGTGCAAGGAAATTTTGCATGATTTAAGTGAAAAGGACCTAACCAAAACTTAAGGATTTTTAACAGAAATGTGAATGTCTTAGTGAATGTAATGCATCATGTCACCCATTTCCTTAAGAAGTCAGTCACATATAAAACATGGACCCCTTCTGGTTTTTTCCCTTCTGTGTTTGACAAGCAAAATTTAATTTGTGAATTTTTGTTAAAAGTAAATACTGCTCATCTGGTGAAGCTATATGAATTTCTTTTTTAAATTGTTTTTCTTATATACTTGATAACCATAAGAAAAACAGTGAAATAAACAAGTAAAATATGGGGCAAAATCTTACTCATATTTATACTCAACCTTTAACATAGAAGAGCCAAAAGAAACAACAGACAGTAAATTAACAGTAAAGTTAATACTTTTATTTTTTTATCCCCTTCTGGGTCTTGTTGAAGTTGTGTCCTTGAGACCTGTTTTCCTTCCTTTCTTTTCTTTTAAAAAATATGTAGTTGATATCAGTGCGTATAAAATTTTGCTTTGTAGTCATCATGTATAGATTACTGACATTTCCTTCCATGTTTTATGTTCATTGTTTTCATCTGTTCAGTTTTGTTAACAGTCCTCATCTGTGCCTGTCTCAGGACAGATTCCTGGTAGTTCATGGTCTGTGCTGGAGCAAAATGTCATTTAGCAGTTAACAAAAGATTGACTTAACCATGATAGAAAAAGGATATTTATGGAATATAGGCATTGAGAACCCCTTGAGTAAGTTTTGAATTTACTGGCTTTATAAAATGATTGTTCATAATTGGCCTTGGTTTAAGTGTTTCATTATTTGTGAAGGGGAAGGCAGTGGAAAAAGGGGAGGGGGAAGAAGAAGGCAAAGTTGCAGTGGTTGGTGAATTATGAAAGAGATAAAGGGACAGATTTGGACCTTCATTCTAAGTTGATGTATTCTGTACTGGCTGGGGGGTTCTTGGGCTAAATGAAAGGGAATCTTATGGATTATTATATTTTATAAACTTTTTAAAGTAAAAGAAGCCAATCATTTTCCCTTTGGTGAAAGTCTGTGTTATGAGTAATCAGATTTAAATGGTAGAAAAGAAGGTGGGTGAAAAAAAGAACAGAAGATTCCCCAAAAAATCGCCCATCACCCCACCCCACCCTTTACAGATCCTTCCCCCATTGTTTTTTTGAGGGCTTGGTCTGCTCCTGAATTAGAGGCGGAATGAAGTTTTGTCTAAAATAGGGTTTCTTAAACTTTTTCCACTTGCAACCCCTTTTCACCCAAGAAATTTTTACATGACCCTGGGTATAAAGGTATATAAAATAGGTATGCAAATCAAACCAAAATTTAATTCTTTTTTTTTGTTTTTGTTTTTTTTGGTTAGGCAATGGCGTTAAGTGACTTGCCCAGGGTCACACAGCTATTAATATGTGTCTGAGGCTGGATTTGAACTGTCTTCCTGAATCCAGGGCCGGTGCTCTATCCGCTACGCCACCTAGCTGCCCCTCAAAATTTAATTCTTTATGTAAAAATACTGAGGTGGATGTGCTTGTTTATTTTGACATAAAGAATTAAATTTTGGTGGAATATTTGATACTACAGGATATGGAGCATCTTCAATGTTTTTCAGAATTGATCGATATTTTGACTTTATGAATATCAATTTTGAGAACACTGCTTCTCATAAATACATAGTATAAAATGGCAGAAGTATCTTTACGGCCTTTTTAGAAATTGTTGTAAATTCTGTCCTAATCCCAAGCTAAAATTCATTTAATGATTTTGCATGTACAGTAAAAACACAGCAATTCATAACATACAGTAGTCTCAAATCTGAGCTGAGGTGTTTCTGGCAGCATTTGTTGGCCTTGTGTGGTGTGCAAAGTGCACATGTTGTGTGTTCAGATCCAAGGCTGCAGCGAAGTTGCGTAGTGCAGCACAGGCAAGTACTGCCAGAATCACCTTGGATTCATTACACATTTGATTTTTAATTAATTTTTGGTTGTTGCACATTCAGAAACCTTTTCCTGTTGCCATATTTTTCGTGACCCCCACATTCAGTTACATGACTCCATGTGGGGTTGCCACCCATAGTTTAAGAAGCACTGGTCTAAAGGCAGGTCTACTGTGGGCTGAGACTAGGGCTTCATCAATTAGACCATCCAAGAGGAAGTAGCTAGTTTTCTTCTTAAATCACATCACTTCCACACCCATACCTATGCCATATATTTTTTTTTTAAAAGTCATTAAAATAGTAAATATTGAAAAATAGTAGATTGACTTGGAAAAAAAAGTGGAACTGTGTAATGAAATACAAAAACCCCCTTAAGCTATTAATACTTTACTTTGGTATTTTGTAAGATTCATGATTTCATCAGTGTGACTATGCCTTCATTCATTCAACAAAAATTTTTCAACCTCTCCATCATTCTTAAGTTAACATCGCTGAAAAATTAATGACTTACTAGCCCACCTTCTGAAGATGTTCTTTACATTAGGAAAATTTTTGGTCATTACCTTAAATGATAGACACGATTTGTTACCAGGCCCATGTTTGAAGTCTCTCCAACTTGGTAAGACTTCTGAAGCCGGTCCATTGTTTGCATAGACTCTGAGAATCCACAGTTATTTGTGCACCAGTGTGGCCTTGGAATAGAACTTTAGAGAAGACAACTGTTAATCATTGCTTACTTAAATTCTCAGATTCTCTCCTAGTTCTAAATAGAAAATTTACCCTAAATCTTTTCTTAGAGTCAAAGTCCTTCTAGGACTTAGACTAAGCTCTAACCCCAACTCCAGTTTTTGGTAACTCCAGTGTAAGGTAAGCTTTACCTTAATCATTTTCTGTTTTGAATTTATATGTGAAAAGATGTCATTTGCCTTCTAAGTACTCCTAATTGGCTGTCAGTATATTCCCTCCCTTTGCTTCCCTCCTTCAATTTTGCACTAGGAAAAATTCCATTTATTTTTTTTTTTTTCGTCTTACAGGGCTTGGCTTAATTCAGAAGAAGCTAGTATTCAGTATTGCTTATCAGTAAACCTTCTGACTATCCTTTTTACAATCAAGAGGTTTCCCTCCAAAGAACCCTAATTAACTGTGCTCTTCCCCACAGTTAACTGGAATTACCATGTAATTGGTGATTAATCACTCATATTTCTTTAGTAAACTTTTATATCTGCAAACATTTTTGTAACTTGGTCTCTGCTGGAGATGTTTGCAACATATTTTCTTTTTCTTAAAGGAGACATAGCTCTCTTACTTTCCATCCCCAAAAGTAGCTTAAAAAATTTAAGGAATATATGTTGTAAAAGAAAGCTGTAGAATAATCCCGGTCTTGGGTTATTCAGAGGTTTTTCAAAATAGTGATACAAATGAAATACAGTCATTAAGTACATTCACTGTTAAGCCCATAAAATAGAAAATACTCAAGAATGGCATAAACCATGATTTGTCATCCCTTTCACAGAAGTTATTTGTTGTCTGTATTCACTCCCGAAGGACCAAAATCAGCCTTTCAGCAAAAAAGAGAATTGACTTCAGTAATAAGAAAAAATAATCTCTAGAGGAACTTAATCTCACAAGGTGATTGTGATCAATATTGAGACATTGAATTTTTGATCTGCATTTACAAACTACTTTTATAATAGGTAGTTTATTACTAGGAATTTGATTCAGGAGTACCCCTCAGGCTTTGAAAAATGCATTTAATTCTAGTTTAATATGTAACTCAGATTTTAAAAATAACTAGTTTTCTAGTGGTTATAAGACATGGCTCAGAGGGCAGTGGAGAAGCCATGATTGAAGCAGGCCACAGCATATTACTAAATGTACTCTTTCTTGTTCCTAAGAGACAGATATCAAGGAAATGTATGATTGGAAAAGGGATTGGAAAAGGTCTGTCATATAGTGAGGGCAAGCCTGTGTCCTGCACTGTTACATATGAGATTTTAAAGATTTAGAGAAAGGCATCCGGTGTGTTGAGTAAATCATTTATGGAAGACTGATGGAAAGAAATGGACAAGAATAGAAAAAGATAAAAAATGTATATATGGGTTTGTAACTTGTACCATTAGAAAGCATATCTCGTATCAGTGAGATCCCAGATCCATTGAAATACTGAAGTATAATTTAGAACCTGAAACAATTTTAAATAAGATGTTTATTTGGTTGATCACTTCCCTGCTTTCCCCCTTTCACTCTCTCTTTTCTTTGTTAGATCAGTTGTTGTGGCATTTTTGTTTGTCTACCCTCTGCTTTTATTAAACAAAGAATAATAAATTACCAACTAGTCAGTGTGGTGGATAGTGCTGGGCCTAGGGTCATGAAGACCTGAGTTTACATCCTGCCTCAGACAGTTAATAGCTGTGTGACTCTGAACAAATCACTTAATTTCTCTTTGCCTCAGTTTCCTCAGCTGTAAAATGGGGATAAGAGCACCTATTCTCTCCTCCACCCCATTCCGTGCCACCTTTGCTGTTTGAAGATGAAATGAGGTCTTTGTAAAGCACTTAGCACAGTGCCTGTCACATGGCACAAAGTAGTGCCATGTAAGTGCTTAATCTCTTCTTCCCCTGATGGGAGAGTGAAACAATGAGAAACAGACAGTGGTCAAAAAAAAAATTAAAAAAATAGGAATTGCTGGAGAACAAAAAGAAAAAAGTTGGAAATAAATTACTATAAAAGCCAGGGAGCTTGAGGAAAAACTACAGACTAGGAAAGAAATGTAAGTAAAACAAAATCCAATAAATGTTTGGAGGAAGAAAAGAAATAAAACATAGAGGGTAACAGAGTTGGGAGAAGAGGCATATAAAAAAGAACACATGAGATGCAACAACTTTATGGACCTACTAGTTAATAATTGGCTAAAAATATTAATATTTTAATGAACATCTAGTAATACAAATATTCCTATTATGTTCTAAATCATATTAATAAACATTTTTTGTTATCTTTATCCTGTTTACCATACTCACTAAAGTAACCTCTCCCTCTACATTACTAGAAATGACATTTTCCATGAAATCAAAGTTGCCAATCCTAACTCCAAGAGCCATCTCAGCTTTCCACATGACTATAAATTTATCCATGAAATACATTGTATTGACAAATAGTTAATAATACATTCCATTAAACAGTTATTTAATTTCTTTAGGAAGTTGTTAATGCTGCCTAATTAATTATTTCCCCACTTTCCTCAATAAGTTCTTGTTTTTTTGGCGAATTTAAGTTCTTGAAATGATAGGGCCTCTGTCCTTACATACCTTCCATCTACTCTGTGACAAAAATTTTGTGAAATTTGAGAGGTTTCTCCCATTTGGAATCAGTGTTAGTGCCACTCAGACTCCAGGGTCTAGTAATAACTGCTTTGATCTTGATATGAAAAATTCCCTTTCTGTTCTTTCTTTTGGTTAAGATAGAAGAACTGTCAAAAAAAATGCCACTTTGTTGCAAGGAATCAGACATAAGAAGCTAAAGTCATTAGTTGCCTGTCTAGGGAGATAAGGGAAGGAATTTTAAGGAATCTCTGTTATATGGAAGTGGAAGTTAATGCCATAGCTGGAGCTTTCTGTATGTTCTGTTGCCATGTGGAACAAATGTGTGTTGCCTCCCTGGTATCTTGGATATTTATACCAAAATTTCAAAGAAACTTTTAAGTCAGCATTTCCCAACACTGAGCATAATGCAAAATAGATTAGTCCTGGTAACTGGGAAATTCCATTGGCTGGCCCCAGTGAAAAACAGTGGCAAAGAACAGAGAAACAAAATAAAAACACATAGATGTTAACATAGCACCTTATAAAAACTACTATAAAATCTTGGTCACTGCTTTTGTAAGACAGATGGGTTATTTTATGTCTTGCTTGTAAGTTTCTAGTTTGCCATTAATTAAAATTAGTATTAGTATTTGTATTGTTACATTCCTAATATTCCTTGTTTTTTGTATTTTTGCATATTGAGCTCATATATTCTAAAAAGCCTGAGTGACTTTGGGGGCCACCTGATTACAGCAAGTTGGCATCTCCTTTGAACTTGTGCAAAACTGGCTCCTTGAGACTCAGAAAAAGTTCTCATCATCAGAGTTCTTAGCATTGTCAAATGGCTTAATGTCAGAAATAGCCATGGTTTTGGAAATAACACTGAGAAAGATGCATTAGCATCTGCTTTGCCATTTGTAGCTTTGTAGTGTAAGGATCACTGGGCCTTTCTAGCTGCCCTAAAGCTAAATACTTCTTTATATGTTATCTTGCCACATTTGAATGTAAACTTCCTTAGGGCAAGAACCATCCTGCTTCTCTGTCTCTATCTCTGTCTCTCTGTCTCTATCTTTGTCTCTCTGTCTCTATCTTTGTCTCTCTGTCTCTCAAATTCTCCCCCTTTTTCTTTTTTTTATTCTCCTGCCTTAAATCTCTCTCAGTCCAGTTCATCCTCCACTTAACATACAAAATTGATTTTCCACACGCTCAGAACTGACTCTGTTATTCTTTGCAATAAGCTCCGATAGCTCCCTGTTACTGACAAGGTCATTTGTTTGGAATTTAGAACCCTTCTTATCTTTCCAGTTGTCTTACATTTTAATCCCCTTAATGTCTAGCTATTCTTTTCACTTATGTATGACTTGTTCTCTACCAAATTCATGTGGCACAGTGACGCTGAACTTGGACTCAGGAAGACTCCAAGTTTGATTCCGGTTTGAGGCACTTGCCAGGATTGTGATCCTAGGCAAATCACTTAACCTCTGTTGGCCTCAGTTTCCTTATCTATAAAATGAAGAATTTAATAGCATTTGCCCCTCAAAGTTGTGAGCATCAAATAAGGTAATATTTGTAAGGCTCATTGCAAACCATAAACACAATGTAAATAGTAACTGTTATTACTTTTTTCCCCCCACTGGATAGCCCCCTTGTCTGCTGTCTCTCCACTTCTACCTACAAGCTTCCCAAGCTAGCTTCCTTCAAGACTTAGGTCAGACTGTACCTTCTGCAGGAATCTTAAGATTCTACCTTCTGCAGGAATTTTATGCAGGAAGGCCAAGGGCTTCTTAAATATATTGATTAAATGTGAATTTGGTGAGACCAATCTGTCAGACTTGAGAATTGAGGAAAGTATACCTTTTCTTTTAAAAATGACCTTTTTTAAAGGTTTAAATTTCTGACAGAACAATCATTTGGCAGTGTTAATTACTGTTTTTCATTGAACTCCTATAAATTAGCTTCATTTTATGAAGCAATAACCTCTCTCTAAGCTGAAAAAGAAATTGCTAAGAGTGTAATATCATAAGGGAAGTTTGTTGATCTCACTTTATCCCCTCATTTGAGCTCTTAGTTTGCTTGTAGGTGAATAAACTTTGAATTCAGTTCAATTCACCATACGTATCATAGGTTCTGAGTTAGAAAGAACTTTAGAATTTAAACATTTAACTCCTTTATTTTTACAGATGAGAAAAAATGAGTCTCACAGAGATAAAGTGATTTGCCCAAGGTCAGAAAAATAAGAAGTGGGTAGGGGTGGAGGGATGGCAAGAATCTAAACTCAGGCCCTTTGATTTCAGAACAAGATATTTTTAGTATCTGAAAGTATCTATTAGTAATCGAGACAGAAGAGGGACAATATTAGAGAACAGCTAGCTGTCCAGCTTTGCCAGAATACAGAGTAAATGAAGAGAAATAGAAGGAATTAAGACTGAGAAGATTGGAGAAAGTCTGTGGAGGACCAAATAACAAGCTAAAGAGTTTCAATTTTATCCTAGAAACTAATGACAGACTGAAGGTTTTTGAGTGGGAAAGTAACGTGGTTCAGTTCAATTATTTTGACAGCTCTGCCAAGTATAGATTGGAGAAAGGATTGTTTGGAGTCAGTCAGGAAGACTTAATTAGAAGGCTACTGCAGTAGTCAATGTAAGAGGTATGAAGGCCAAAAAGTAGGAGTAGTCATTCTGGTTTTCATTGTTTGGTTTTAGTGGGAGGAAGAGATAAAAGTGGAACCTAAATATGATTTGGTCCTATTTTAAAAAAGTTTCCAAAATATTGGTTTCTGTAGTTGTTTTACATAAATATTTTGCATCAAATTGTTATTGGGAAAGACAGCGAATATGACTTGAATATATGCTTGAGCACCATACAGAGAGGATTTAAAAAGGATTTATTTTCCTGATGATCATGACTTACAGCATTAATGAAAAAACAAGTTCTGTTTGTGATTTTGACCGAAAGATGGCACTGTTGCTATTGTTTCTGTATTTTGCCTTTTTTAATGCAGAAAAGGGTTAAATTTTGTGATCCAATTGACACTGACCCAGCAGAGTGCCACATATCTAATCGTTCACAAAAAGAAACAACTAAAAAGTGGAATTTGTATCATATAAAGTGTTATGCCAAGACTTCTAATATCAATTTATAAAAATAACATACTGTATTTGAAATACTTATGATTTACCCTTGGAACAAAATAACATAGCCTTCCATTGTTTAATTTGATATTTGTATGAAACGGCCTTTACTTTGTGACTTTTAATAACTATCAAGTCTCCATGACATTCTAAAATGTTCAGTTTTTCAGTCATTATGTTCATACTTTTTTCAGGCTGGTACTTTTTTTTTCTAAAAACAAGGCATTAAAGCCAACTAGTCATTTTCTTCTGTTTTCCTTTCTC
This sequence comes from Vombatus ursinus, assembly GCF_900497805.2. Lineage (NCBI taxonomy): Eukaryota > Metazoa > Chordata > Mammalia > Diprotodontia > Vombatidae > Vombatus > Vombatus ursinus. The sequence continues at coordinate 741,199 of NW_020944200.1, read as the reverse complement.
ACTATATTTTACCTGATTGCTACTTGTTTGGATATGAATTTTGCTAAGATTACTGAAACTTAAAGAGTCATCTATATACTACTTGTAATTTGTCCTGGCCCCTAATACATCAATTTCTATTACTAAGTCTTTTTCAGTTATTGCTTTCTGTGAATTAGGAATATTTGTGCATCAGTTTTCCAGGGCATGGTAACAGTTGAAAAACAGTGAAGTTGGAACAAAGCAAATCTAACTCTAGGAAAATGAATGCTTTTGTAAATTGAACCAATTTTAATCACCCCCCTCTGGCCATCTCTCATGTTTTGGGGGAGAGAACTGATTAACTTAATGCTACTATCTCCACTTCCTCACTGCCAGCAGTTGATTTGATAGTGTTTTGACAACATATGATTTTTATTTAAGCAGTAAGACTTGTGAATATGTTCCTTAATTGATGTTTTTGCATATTTATAGTTAGATGCTTCAAAATTTAAAATAATTTTACTTTAGTCCAAATTAAGTTATCTTTAATACATAAGCACAGGGAAGGCTATGTGATTTTTACCAGTGCTCTGCTTTATTTCTAGTAGTCCACTTCTGGTGTGCTTTTCTGCAACCTATGAGCATTAAGTAATTTAAATAAAATATTTTCAGGGGGTTCCTTAAGTGAACAGTATACACACACATATACATATATGTGTGCACACATTTGTTCATAAATATGTATACATATATGTATTATAGTGTTCACTTAGAAACCTCTTTAGATATGTATAGAAATATGTATGTATGTTTGTGCACACATACATCACATATGTACCAACAAGCATTTATTAAACAATTACCGTGTGCCAGGCACTGTGCTCAGTGCTGAGGATGCACAGCAAAAGCACCTCCCATACTTCCCAAACCTGGTTACCATACTGACCCCTATACTATCACTTTAGATCCTGGGAAAGTAGGCTCAAACTTACAGTAATTTTTTTTTTTTTAACAAATCATTCACCTACCAAGTTCATTTATGAATGTGGTGTACCTGATAGATGAGCCCTTTCTTCTTGTAGGATCCAGCATCTTGGCTGCATGGTTAACTTAACTGCTGAGCTGGTTTCCAGTCATTCCTTTGAACAGTGCTGGCTTGGATTCTGGGTTCCAGGATTATGTTAGCTCACTCTCTTAACCTTTCAAAGATTACAAGGTTGCAAAATAATCCAATATTCCTTCATCTAGGGGCAGCCGGAAAGAATAGATAAAATAGAGTCAGAACAGAATCAGTAGCTTCAGGGCCATACCCTCCTGGACCATGTGTTGGCAGCTAGGGTAAGGCCATAGGCAACTGGAAGAAGGAAGCTGTTACCCTTCTGCAACAGCAGGGCCTCATGCCCTTGACTTTATTGTGGCTTCAGATGAGAAAGGGTCTAAGGGCCCCCCTCACCTAGATGTGCAGCTGTGTGTCCTCCTTGATCACCCCAGGAAAGGGGAAAAGTGCCAAATCATCTAACTAGTGTCTTTGTAAGCATTTACTGTATAATCTGGCTTCTTTAAGGCAGTGATTAGTTAGAGAATAGCACAAAAGGGTGTGGTAATGGTATCCATATTTTCATAATTTCTATACTTTACAAATGTCTGTGGTTCCTGTATTGTGCAGTTTAGTCCCATAGGGCAATCTGTGAGATATAACCAGTAGCTTCTTTAGTGACTGGGAGTTAGACTAGATGATCTAAAAGGACAAGAGGTAAGCCCCTTCTTCTGTAGGACTGTGACAGCTAAGTAGGGGGAAAGGGAAGGGCAGAAAGATGAAGAGTGAGGAGAAAAGCTTGTAGAAAATGCTTATTTTCCTTTTGTCAATAAAATACCAATGATATTGATATGAGCATTTCTAAATAAAGCAAGACTTGTCAAGAATGGTCAAAGAATGAATCTTTCTGAATAGCTGAGTTTTCGACATTGCTGAGGAGTTGTACTTCAAAGTTTCAATGTCTTTTATTTGTTGGCTTTTTTCTGGAGAAGATAGAGTACAATAGTAGGCAGTTGAAGGTCTCAAGCCCTTCTAGAAATCTGACTTTCGAGAAGGCTGGATTCTTTTGGGGAGGAGAGTGCAGGAGATACTGTTTATTCTTTAAAGTAAAATTCAACCTTCAAGAATCTTCCAACATGATATTAGAAATCATAGGAGATTCAAGGATAATTGCAACAACACATAATTTTCACTCCTCCACAATTTATTGTCAGATCTCACTACATACAGAGGTTGTCTGAAGGTTTCTCAAACCTTTCACACTTCCCAGGCACCTTCCTAGCTGAGACTTTCACTTCATATTTTAATTGAGAAAGTAGAACTCATTTTCATGAAGCTCCTTCTTCTCCACTTCATCTCGGAAACTGTCTTTTCCTGTACTCTTATCTCAGAAAAGAAGGAAGGAAGGAAACATACATTTATTAAACACCTACTATGTGTCAGGCACTCTGCTAAGTGCTTTATAAATATCTTATTTGTCATAACAGACCTGAGAGGTAGGTGCTCTTATTACCCCCATTTTACAGTTGAGGAAACTGAGGCAGAGGTTAAGTGACTCAGATTCATAACCACTCAGAAGAGTTTGGCCACATAGTGAAGAGGCTGAGTTCTGAAAAGTCAATTAGTTTTACTCAACCTAAGTTTACAAATGATTAAACTAACCCTTGTTAATGGGTTGGGGGGGGGGGAAGCACCTTTGGATCTGCTTATCCTTAGCTATATGAATCAGTCTTCAATTTCATTCTTCTTCAGATGTTCCCCTTCTTAATCACATAGATGACTACCAATATATTAACTTTCTACTGGAACAAGTGTGCGTGAAAAATCAGGCAATTGAGTAATATAAAAAGGTATAGGTTTTATTTATATTAGTCATTTTGTCTTTTTTGTCATGAGGCTACCTCAAAGAGGATTAACTGTAGGTAGCAGTGTGTTTGTAAATGTTTAACAACCAGCTCTCCTGAGAAGAAAAGTGTATCAGAAACATTCTTAAGCTTAATTTACATTATTAACGTTTTTTCTATCACTTTCTTAAATCTAGATAATTATTAAAATAAATCCTAATTTGTAGCATTTGCCAGTTTCTGAGGTATAAATGATCACATTGATAATTTAACATTTGGCTTTCAAAGGCTGGATTGAGTTAGCTTCAGCACACCCCTGATTGTAGGTCTTTATGTTTGGGATAGTTTGTAAAATATTAATTGCTAAGATGAAAAATGACAAAGTTACAAATAAAAAACAAAATATAATATGCATTTTCAACAAAAGGAATATTGAATTGTGGTAAAAATAACCAAACAAAAACTTTTACATTAATCTAATTTCAAAAATTGGAAGAAAAATAATTATAGAATATGTTAAGGTATAACTAAGACTAGAATTAAAAATTACAGAACGGCCTAACTTATTTTTTAAAAGCTAACTCAGCTTAATCAAGAAATTTTCATTATGTTAATTTTTTTCGCTTGATAGCCTCTTGTTTTTCTTTAACTCATACCAACCTTATGTATATATTTTTCTGATTACTTGTAGATCTGCAATCAGGGCATTGCGTCCTGGAGGATCACTTGTTTATTCTACATGCACCCTTTCCAAGGCAGAAAACATTGATGTGGTCGATCAAATCCTAAATTCTCATAGTAACATAATCCCAGTGGACATGAAGGAAATGGCCAGTGCAGTGTCTCATGAGTTCACATTTGCTCCTAATGGACAGGAATATGGGTTGTTGGTGCTTCCAGACAAAGGTAAAGCCTGGGGCCCGATGTTTGTAGCAAAATTAAACAAATCAGTATCCTGAACATATGTTTTATAAATCATATAGACAAATTGTTCTTTTTTTGCATGATCTGTACATAGGAGTATGTAAACAGTTATGCTGATACTATTCTTAGGTATTTGGAATTTTAGTCTATTAGATTCATATTTTATCCCCTCATATAGAATCTATGCTTGAGGCTTTTTTTCTTGGAAATACATCATTAAAAATTATTTGAAGTGGTTGTAGGTGATAATTATTTTGCCCTGTATTTTACTTGATATTTTATAGTTAAAATCATCAGAATGCACATTTTTGTTAGTAAAAATTTAAGTGTTGATGTTTTAAACCTTGAGGAAAATTAATATTAACTGATATTAATTTGTGAATTCATTTTTTTCCTCATGTTTTTGTGAAAGATCCCACTCCTGAAAGGTTAGTCTCTGTGATCAGTCCCAAACCCCAGGGTATCTCCTTGTTAACCAGCTTAGGCTCGGTTCCACCAAAATGGGACCCTGGTTTCTGTAAACAGAAGCCAACCTGAGCTAGGTCCTCCCCTAGGGACATATCCCTTTTTCTTTACTTTTCTCCTCATCAAAGTTGGGAGTAACCTGATCTAAACCAGGGATTAGGGTGGTTTTTCTAGCCAAGATTATAGAGGCAGTTGTGTTTTCATGATCAGCCCTCTTTCCCCAGCTGCCTCTCTCTACCCCAACCCCCAGTGGTTGGTTGGGTGATTTGTTGTCCTTTGTTCTCGAAGAAGACCAAAGTGACATCACTGTGCTAGAGTCAAGTTATAGTGTGTCCGACTGTGGCTGATCAGACCAATATGAGCTCAAACATTCTACCACAGGTCAGGCACAAATAGTCCATGTGAAGATTTGAGGTGGATTCCTTAAATTTGAACATCTTGCATTTCTTTTGAGCTTCTTCAGTTCTGCATTGCTCATAGAGCACAGCACCTTCTCTGATGAGGGCACACCATGCTGATTGGTCCTGTGCCAGTGTCTACCATGTCACATAATCAATTCCAAAGTTCTTTTTTTTTTTTAATTTTAAATTAAAATTTTTTTTTTAATTTTTTAAATTAAATTTTAAATTTTTAAATTTTTATTTTTAGACATTTGGGGTTAAGTGACTTGCCCAGAGTCACACAGCTAGTAAGAGTGAAGTGTTTGGTCTGAGTCTAGATTTGAACTCAGGTCTTCCTGACTTCAGGGCCAGTGCTCTATCCACTGTGCCACCAAGCTCCCCAATTCCAAAATTCTTAAGAAGAACCTGGAGAGTGTCCTTGTATCACTTTTTCCACCATGTGAAAGCTTGTTGGGAGGAGTTAAGAACTCTTCACTCACATCATTAAAATGTCCACCAATTGGGATTGCCTTGCTTTGCCAGGGGTGGTCCAAATAAGATACTGTCAGGCCAGTCAGAAAGAAGACACACCTGGATTTAAAAAGCCTTTTCAACTCATGTTCATATTTTTTTTGGCACAAACGAGGGCGGCCAGAGATCCCTTTGCTAATGAGTTCAGTGCTCCATTAATAACGATATTTCACTTGCAGTAATTGCCTGATTTTTATCAGTGTGGTAAAATTCTCCCATGACAACCTTTAAACTTGAATATCTACTAGCTGTCTTGTTTTTTTCCCTTTTTTTTGGAAATACAAAGTATTTTAGATTCTTGTAATAACTGATAGGTATCCAGAATCTGTTTTCTTACGAAGTGCTAGTTCTAGAGCCAGCAAGGTAAATTTCTTATTTGTCAGCTAGTTTATGAGTAAAGACTGCAAAGGTCAGTGACTCTATTGACATCAGTTTTCTTCCTACCTTTTTTCACATTAAGAAAATATAAATTGAAAGGGTAAATTATGCCAGGAAGTCTTTAAAACAGTAGATTCACATGCATACACTTGACTTCCAAAATTTAGCTTATAGAATAATGTCTGTGAAGCAAGCTATAAAGCAAATACTTGAAATAAAACTAGAATGACTAATAACTTCAATAACTAAACTGTATTTGTAGAGTTTGGTTACATAATTGTAATCATAATGAGCAGTACAGAATTGGATTATATCATAGTTATACTCTCAGGAAGCGTTTTTACTTCATTGGGTTGTAAAACACTATGTGAGTCTAATGTCACATATGTTACACAAGAGAAATGATTCTAAATCACATCTTAAAAAATAGACTAACCCAAATGGCAAAAGAGGTCCAAAAAGCCAATAAGGAGAAGAGTGCCTTCAGAAGCAGAATTGGCCAAATGGAAAAGGAGGTCCAAAAGCTCACTGAAGAAAATACTTCCTTAAAAATTAGAGTGGAGGAAATGGAAGTTAATGACTCTATGAGAAATCAAGAAATTATAAAATATAACCAAAAGAATGAAAAAAATAGAAGACAATGTTAAATATCTCATTGGAAAAAAACAAATGACCTGGAAAATAGGTCCAGGACAGATAATTTAAAAATTATTGGGGGCAGCTAGGTGGCGCAGTGGATAAGAGCACCGGCCCTGAAGTCAGGAGGACCTGAGTTCAAATCCGGCCTCAGACCAAACACTTGACCCATACTACCTGTGTGACCTTGGGCAAGTCACTTAACCCCGATTGCCTAACTTAAAAAAAAAAAAAAATTATTGGATTGCCTGAGAGCCATAATCAAAAAAGAGCCTAAACATCATCTTTCAAGAAATTATCAAGTACCTGATATTCTAGAACCAGAAAGTGAAATAGAAATTGAAAGAATCCACTGATCACCTCCTGAAAGAGCCAAAAGGAAAACCTCTGGGAATATCATAGCCGAATTCCGGAATTCCCAGGTCAAGGAGAAAATATTGCAAGTAGCCAGAAAGAAACAATTCAAATATTGTGGAAACACAATCAGAACAACACAAAGATTTAGCAGCTTCTACATTAAGGGATCAGAGGACTTGGAATATGATATTCTAAAGGTCAAAGGAGTTAGTATTAAAACCAAGAATCACCTTCCCAGCAAAACCCTGAGTATAATCCTTCACGGGAAAAAATGGACATTCAATGAAATAGAAGACTTTAAATATTTTTGATGGAAAAAAAAACAGCTGAATAGAAAATTTGACTTTCAAATACAAAACTCAAGAGAAACATGAAAAGGTAAACAGGAAAGGGAAATCATAAGGGACTTATTAAAGTTGAACTGTTTACATTACTACATGGAAAGATGGTATTTGTAATTCATGAGACTTTTCTTAGTATTAGGGTAGTTGGAAGGAACATATATATATATTATATATATATAGACTGAGGGTACAGGGTGAGTTAAATATGAAGGGATGATATCTAAAAAAGAAAATTAAGGGGTGAGAGAGGATTATACTGAGAGAAGAAAGGGAGAGGTAGAATGGGGTAAATTATCTCACATAAAAGAGGCAAGCAAAAGCTTTTACAGTGGAGGGGGAGATGAAAGGTAATGAGTGAATCTTATTCTCATTGGATTTGGCTTAAGGAGGGAATAACACACACTCACTTGGGTATAGAAATCTATCTTACCTTATAGGAAAATAGGGGGGAATGGGATAAGAGAGGATAAGAATGGGATGATAGAAATGAGGGCACATTGGGGGAGGAGGTAATCAGAAGCAAACTCTTTTGAGGAGGTACAGGGTCAAAGAAGGGAATACAATAAACAGGGAGCAGGATAGGATGGAGGGAAATGTAGTTAGTCTTTCACAAAATGACTATTATAGAAGTGTTTTGCATAACTCCACGTGTGTAACCTGTGTAGAATTGCTTGCTTTCTTAATGAGGGTGAGTGGGGAGGGAAGAAGGGAGAGAATTTGGAACTTAGAGTTTTAAAAACAAATGTTAAAAGTTGTTTTCACATGCAACTGGGAAATAAAATATACAGGCAGTGGAGTATGGAAATCTGTCCTGCCCTATGGGAAAATAGAAGGGGAAGGGGATAAGAGAAGGGAGAGGGGGGTGATAGGTGGGAAGATTGGGGGAAGGGGTATTCAAAATGCACACCATCTTGGAGTAGGGGGGAGGGGAGGGATGGAGAGAAAATTTGGAACTCAAAATCTTGTGGATGTGAATGTTGAAAACTAAAAATAAGTTAATTTAAAAAATAAAAAAAGAGAAATCATTCTAATGAGAACTGATTATACTGTTTGAGAGAAACCCTGAAGTTTTGTTAAATGGGTTTTCTCATTTATCTGTGTACTATGAATGCATGTGCTTTGAATTGGATCTTCAAGTAAATACCTGTTTTCCGCCGAAAAAACTAGAGATCCCAACAAATTTGACCACCATTAAGAAATAATGTAACTATAATACTCTGAAAAACTGACTAAAGGATACTTTGCATCTGTGTATGTCTTACACATATATGTAGGTAACTTTTGAAAACATTATAGAGTGATGTAATTGAAATGTGAAAAATTTGTTATCAAAACTTTTCAAAAGTACTAATTAGTGCCAGATGGTTGTTGATGAAAAGGTAAAGTAGACTGAGTGGATAAATCACAGAGAAAGCTCTTAAAATTTACTTTGATTCTTGAATTTCATAGTAAACTCTTTCCCCAATTAAGTCATGTTTAAGCCCACTCAGAATACATAGATATTAAGCCTTAACATGTTTACTGGGAAATGTAATAGTATAAAGTTCATTTTGTTTACTTCTGTAAACACAGGATTACTTACCAGCTTTCCTCTGATACCCCATAACTTAAGTTGCCTGACTCAAGGGTATAAGATGGTTAATTGATATTTGAAAAAATCCTTTGAAGATGCTCTAAATCACTATTGATTAGAGAAATGCGAATCAGAACAACTCTGAGGTACCACATTACACCTATCAGATTGGCTAACATGACAAAACAGGAAAATGATAAATGTTGGAGAAGATGTGGGAAAATTGGAACACTAGTTCATTGCTAGTGGAGTTGTGAACTGATCCAACCATTCTGGAGAGCAATTTGGAACTATGCCCAAAGGGCTGTAAAACTATGCATACAAACCCTTTGACCCAGCAATACCACTTTTAGGTCTGTATCCCAAAGAAATCATAAAAATGGGAAAAGGACCCACAAGTACAAAAATATTTATGGTAGCTCTTTTTGTAGTGGCCAAGAATTGGAAATTGAGGAGATGTCCATTAATTGGGAAATGGTTGAATAAGTTATGGTATGTGAATGTAATGGAATACTGTTGTGCTGTAAAAAATGATGAGCAGGTGCACTTCAGAAAAACCTGGAAAGACTTATATGAACTGATGCTGAGTGAAGTAAGCAGAACCGGGAGAACATTGTACATAGTAACAGCCACATTGTGTGATAACTAACTTTCATAGACTTGACTTTTCTCAGCAATGCAAGAATCTAAGACAACTCCAAAAGACTCGTGATGGAAATGCTGTCCATATGCAGAGAAAGAACTATGGAGTCTGAATGCAGATTGAAGCATACTGTTTGCTCTCTTTTTGTTGTTGTGTTGTTTTGTTTCTTCTTTCTTGTGGTTCCTCCCATTCTAATTCTTTATAACATCACTAATGTGAAAATATGTATGTATATGTAGAGCCTATATCAGATTGCACCCTGTCTTGGGGAGAGGGGAGGGAAATGAGGGGGAGAAAATTTAAAACTCAAAATCTTATGGAAGTTAATGTTGAAAACTAAAAAAAAAAATTAAGAAAAAGAAAAATTCTTTGAAATATTTTTAGGGCAAGTTGACTAGATGTGCTTCCTTATAATTGTGATGAACAAAATTCCCTCTTGGAGGTATTTCTCTTTCTACCTATGCTGTACAGATGCTGAACTGAAAGACAGGAATTTCAAGTAGCCTGGCCAGGGTCAGTTGAAAAGCAGGGAGTAATTGATATTACTTTTCTGTGACATTGAGTCACTTTCACAATAGTTTTAAAGAAATTTAGGTTACTTACCAACACATTAACTTCTACATACCATCAGCAAGCTAAAAAAGCCTTTAGTATTACAAGTATAGTGTGAATAAATGCAGTGCATTTAAATAGCTTGTACTGTGTTTTTAAAGCAGAAGATATTATCAATGTTTTGGGGATCTGATGGCCTGCAGACCCTGAGACTATTAAGAATTTACCGTATGACCTCCTGCTGACAACTATATGCTATTTCTTTTTAGCAATGCTGTGAAAAAAAACCAGTGTGGTTAGATATAAAATAATGCAGAAACACTTGCTACATGACTAAAGTAATCATGAGCTTTATGCCTGGGAGACAAGCATCAGATAATCTAAATAGGCTAACACAACTCATCTGAGATGGAAGAAAAGAATTGAAACCAAAAGCAGCAATTTTATTAGAAACCAAGAAGTCTTTTGATGCAATTGAATGGGACTACTTGTATTATGTGTTAGGTAAATTTAGCTTTGGGGACAAATAAAAACATAACACAATTTATTTTCATCCTATTTATATGGCTCAAATCAATGGTTTACAATTTCCCACCCTACTCATTACTACTATTACTATTCATACTGACATTAGAGTTGTAATATAACCCAGATCACATGGGGATCTGAAGAATATTCAAATGGAGATTCACAAGTTGCTAAAGTATGCAGATGATATACTACTTGCACTAAAGGTCCCAACAGCATCTGTCTTAAAAAACATTGAAAGTAATGTCAGAATTTGGAATTGCCTTAGGTTGCAAAGTCAATACGAGAGAATCTTGTCCAATAGTTTTCATCAGTTTTATTCATCCTGTGTATTTGAAAAAAACAGAATATGACTTGTTTGAGACGTTCGTTTGATAACTGATAAAACAATGTAGTTAAAGAAAATGTGGCCCAATAATCCAACATGAGAGATTTTCAGAGATGAATTTCACTGAATCTAAGCAAAGAATCCCAATAGCAAAAATATCTTAGCTAAAATGTAATTAATGAACTAAAACATTAACTCTACCTTTCTGAAAATTTAATTTTCACAAATAAAGGAAACATTTTATGTGGATAATAATAAACCCAGTGAAATCATATACTAACTAAGAAAAAGGGTCAGTTTGCCATATTTGAAATTTATTTAATAGAATATATCAAAACTCAGTTAAACTCTGTGGCTTAAAAAGGAATTCTTCACTGTGTGTTGCTGTGGGAAAATACAAGTGATTATGAAACAGCATATTTGGCAGGAAGACTGAAAACTCACAGCTCATGGAAAAAGAAAAAAGAAAATAAACAGGTTTTCCTAATTATAAAAATTACATTGAGAGGAAAAAAAAATGGAAAAGTTAACAGGTAGTGGAAAAGGCAAAGAAAAAAGAATTATGTAAGATGGACAGACATGAAGAGAGTTTAGGCTTGACCTTGGTCTAATACATGATTATTAATATTTGGACAAAGTAGCTCTCAATTGATTGTTCAGTGAACTGACAACCTTTCTAAAATGATATATCCACGTTCTTACCCTTTTCCTTCTGTCATACTGGTAAGTAAACGGGTGGTGTCAACAATACAAAAACCTATATGCAGATCATGTGCTGATTTGTTAGTGCTGCAGGGTTAGAGTGAGGTTTTAATGGCATTCCAACCACCAACCACCAAAATGGAGGAGAGACATAGTTTGTATTTATACTAATTTTCTTGTATATCATTGAAAATTAGTCATCATTCTTGAAACATCTTCCATAGGCCACCAACATTATTATTATACAAGCAGTTTACAGGACTGACAAAAATGTACTTTGGATAAGTTGTGTTTAAATCTTTTTTTTTTTTGGTGGTTATCCAGTGATGTTCAACTCTTTGTGACCCCGTTTAGGATTTTCTTGGCAAAGATAGTGGAGTAGCTTGACATTTCTTTCTCCATCCCGTTTTACAGACAAGGAAACTAAGGCAAACGGGGTTAAGTGACTTGCCTCAGCTTGTAAGTGTCTGAGGGCAGATTTGAACTCAGTAAGACTCATCTTCCTGACTCTAGGCCTGACACTCCATCCATTATACTACCTAGCTGCCCATTTAAGCCCTAGTGCATATCAATTTTTTTTTTAAATTACTTATACAATTTCCTCTGGGTCTACAACTTTATCATTTGTGGTAAATGAGATAATACAGAAGTATTGACTCATTTCTTTATTTTAACTGAGAGAGTGGTTTCTATCTCTGTATTTAAAAAGAGGAAGGAAAAGGTGGGGGACAGCTTGGTGGTAAAGTGGTTAGAGCACTGGGCCTGGAGTCAGGTAGACCTCAGTTCAAATCTTACCTTGACATTATTAGCTGTGTGATCCTGGGCAAGTCACTTAACCCTGTCTGCCTCAGTTTCCTCATCTGTAAAATGAACTGGAGAAAGAAACGGCAAACCTGTTCAATATCTTTGCGAAGAAAACCTCAAGTGGGATTACAGAGAGTTGGATACAACTGAAAGGACTGAACACCTTAAAAGGAGCACATGCAGCTTCTAAACTCTGGGATGCTGATCCACAGTACCTTTATCCTATCCCCTCCTGCCCACCCTGGTTTTCAGAACCTGTGTGTGTGTGTGAGTCTGTGTGTGGTCTGTGTGTTGTCTTTTTTTTTTTTTTATGCAATGTAAGCTCCTTAAAGGGAAGAATTTTTGACCAAGGGAGAGCATTATGAGATGTAAAATGGATAATTTTGATTATGTTAAATTAAAAAGTTTTTACACAAAACCAATGCAACCAAAATTAGAAGGAAAGCAGGAAGCTGGGAAACAATTTTTACAGCAAGTGTCTCTGATAAAGGCTTAGTTTCTCAAATATATAGAGAACTGATTCAAATTTATGAGGATACAAGGCATGCCCCATTTGATAAATGGTCAAAAGATATGAACAGGCAGTTTTCAGGCAAATAAATCAAATCTATCTGTAGTCATGTGAAAAAATGCTCTAAATCACTATCGATTAGAGAAATGCAAATTAAAACAATTCTGAGCTACTACCTCACACCTATCCAATTGTCTAATGTGACAGAAAAGGAAAATGATAAATGTTGGAAAAATTGGGACACTAATGCGCTGTTGTACACTGATCCAGCCAATTTGGAACTATGCCCAAAGAGCAATCAAACTGTGCATAGCCTTTGATCTAGCAATACCACTGTATCCCAAAGAGGTCATAGAAAAGGGAAAATGACCTACATGTATCCCAAAGAGGTCATAAAAAAGGGAAAATGACCTACATGTACAAAAATATTCATTGCAGCTCTTTGGAAATTGAGGGGAATCAATTGGGGAATGGCTGAACAAGTTGTGGTATAGGGATGTAATTAATGGAATACTATTGTACTATAAGAAATAATGAGCAGGCAGATTTCAGATAAACCTGTAAAGACTTACACAAACTGATGCAAAGTGAAATGAGCAGAACCAGAGCATTGTAAGAGCAACATTGTGAGATAATCGACTATGGATGACTTAGCTGTTCTTAGCAATACAATGACTCATGCTATTCACACCCAGAGAAAGAACTGATGGAGTCTGAATGCATGTCCAAACATACTATTTTCACTTTTTTTTTTTTTGCATTTTTTTTCCTTTTGTTCTATTGGAACTGTACATATATGACCTGTATCAAATTGCTTACCACTTTAGGGAAGGGGGATGTGAAGAAGGAAGGGACAAAAATTTGGAACTCAAAATTTTTTAAAAAAATGAATGTTAAAAATTTTCTTTACATGTATATGATTAGAAAAAATAAAATACCATTTATTTTAAAAAAAATATGCTCCTTGAAAGCAGAGACTTTCTTTTTGCTTCTGTTTGTAGAATAGAAGTGCTTAGCAAGCACAATCTCTGGAACATAATAAGTGCTTAGTAAATCCTTCTTTTAGTCCAGCCATCCTCTTACCTCAGCCACACGTAGGTATGGTCACACCCAATATCTCTTTATTACCCACAAGTATTCCACTTCATTAAGCAAGGACTCTGATATTCCTCTATCTGAACATAATTTTCTTTCTGTTTCTTATGTCTCCTCTGCCTATTTTTTGTTCTGATCTTAATCTGTGTGAACATGACTCCACTAATCTTAACCATATGCTTGAGCTTCACTATTATCCAGGTATTGAACAAGTCAGTAGTGCTGCTTGACATACCAGTGATCCTTTACAAAACTGTTGTTGAAACCACAAGGCCAAACACATTACCAGGTGCAACATTGGAAAGAACCAGCTGCTTCAACACCCTGCTTATGCATCCCCAAGAAAAAACCCACAAAGCTTTATGCTTCTGGAAACCGTTTTCTAGAATAAACTAACATTTGTGGTTTTTAGCTTTAAATACTCTGATGTAATTCCCAGCAGACTAGGTTCTGCAGTTTCCTACGTGTGCATGTGTTGTACTCACCCAATAAATGCTGCTAACTTTGCACCTGAACTATGCCTTTGTTCAGGCGGACAGATGCTGTGCCTCAATCAAATTGTCAGTTAATCATCTCTTCTCCTCCTTTGTGTTTTCTCAGGCCTATACCTCTACTCTAATTTCACTTTCCTTCCTTCCCAGTCTTGATCTCATAGTTAACCAGTGCAACTTTACATTGTCGTATATTCCCGGGGCAGCGAGGTGGCGCAGTGGATAGAGCACCGGCCCTGAAGTCAGGACCACCTGAGTTCAAATCCGGCCTCAGACCAAACACTTGACTCGTACTAGCTGTGTGACCTTGGGCAAGTCACTTAACCCTGATTGCCTCACCAAAAAAACAAAACCAAAAAAAAACATTGTCAAGTATTCCCTTATCCCTCTCTGCCATGTCCCTTCACCACTCATCCTTTGCCAGACCCCAGTGTTAAAGAAGGCCTACCACATGGTTCCACTCCTACTCACTTGGCTGTTGAATGGTCCTGAATAGAGTCACACAACCATGTGAAATGTATACACTAGAACTTTGTGTTATCCGTGTTCAACTGGCCCTTCACTACAGCAAGGCAATCCTTTTATTCTTCTCTAGTTGAATCTATCTCACTACCCAAAGAAGCTATTCCAAACCTTCTCAACCTAAACCTCCCACACCGAATCCTCTCTCTACACTCTCACCTGAGAACCTTGCCTTTTATTGAGAAAATTGAGACCATTTGCTGTGAGTTCCCTCTTTTCCTCTTCCTTTTGTTTCAAAACTCCTTGATGTTATTCCCCTATTCTCATCCTTTCTCTCAGTGTCTTAAGAAGTGGACCTCCTTGCTAGTGTCAACCCCTCTGTATGTGTCTTTGGTCATATCCCTTCCACTCTTCTCCAGCAGATTGCCCTTTCAATAATCCCTTCTCTCTTCAACTTTTTTACCTATTGGTTCCTTCCCTACTGCCATTAAATACCTTTAGATCCTCCCCTTAAAAACAATTTTTACCATCCCTTCAAGCATATCTCTCCTTGTTTCTTGGCCAAATTCCTAAAAAAAAAAAAAAAAGCCAAAAAACAGTCTACACTTGTGTATGGGAAATCTTCTTGATGGATCAAAGGGCAGGCTTCTGCTGACACATTTAGCTAGTGGATGCTGGAGGAGGCTGATATGGCAAAGAGAGAGTCAGTTCTGGTATTCCTGGGTTGTTCTTGACCGGTCTATAGATATTGGAATACCAGCATAATAAGACTAAAAGTAAACTGGCCCGCCACATTCAGCAAGTAGAGACAGAGTTTTTAAGGACTGTGCAGTGAAGGCTAAGTGACAATTAATGGAGCTGGTAACCACATAAGTGAAGGGAGCTCTGCGCTTGTAGTGGACATGCACAGGTCAAGTCCAGTAACTATGGGCCTGGAGATGGAAGTACATTCCCTGACCCAGAGCTTTCACTATTTCCCACTGAAATCAGAACCATAAAATAGGAGAATTAGAGCAGAAATCATGAAAAGAGTTGGGAACTCACTGGTGTTGAGATTGTCTTGGATTCATCCTATTGTTAAAAGAAAACCCTCTTTAAAGCTTTACGCTGGTCAATTAAGGTAAACTCAAACTCAGAAACATAAGATAAAAGGAGTTTATTGACAGGCCAAAGCTTCAAGCAGTTGAGTGTCACTGAATTCAAACTGCAGAGTTGCTTTTATAGACAAAATGTAAAATAATTTACATACAAGGGAAGACAATCCTGATTGGTAGACATTTCAGTAAGGAGTTGGGATTACTGTGACTTCAGCTCCTCCCTATTATAAGCATCACTGGGAGATGGGATTAGTGTTGAAGAGTTGGGATTAGCTCTCAAGAAATGAGATTAGTCCTTTAGAGATGGAATTAGTCCTCAGCAGATGGGATTAGTCCTGAGTGGACCACCGTCTTCTGCTGGTTGAGCTCCACACCCAAAAGGTCATGCAAGGTTAAAATATGGAGATTATTCAGACTGATTCTGCCTCAGTGTCTGACTTTGTACATTATTACTCCAGTGATTTTTTTTCTACCAAGACAGCAGGCAGTAGGGCAGCTTTTACCATTAATGAAGTGGAAAGCTGCAGGAGAAGTTCAAATAGCGACCTGATGAGTCACTAGAGCAACTGATGGCATGGTCTAATGCAAACCTGCATAATTTGGCAGTAGGAAGGGGCCAAAATTAAAATAGGCTAAACTTCTTTGGGCCACTGATAGGTTTTTAGTGGCTCACCTTCCAAGTAAAACTGTAATTTAATGATTAAACTATTTCTCAAAAACACTTTTTTTTTTTTTTTAAAAATCAGGACATAATCCAGAAACTGTAATCAGCAAACACTTCTTTATGTAGTCACATTCAGTAAAACACTTCCTAGCAGCAGCTATTTCTTTAGAAATCTGAAAACTAACCTTAGTAGCTGCCTCATTTTCTGAATTTACTTTCTTGAAATTCCCCACTGAGATTTTTCAACAATTTGGTTACTTTAATTTGTTTTTCATTGTTGTCCAATCTGCGTAAGTGAGGATGTTTTGATTAGAAATGGCAATGAAGATTGTATTCCTTCCGAATGGCTATTACTTCTCAAAGAAGGCAAAATATTTTGTCTTGTGTAAGTAAACAAGTAACACTCTGTGTTCTGATTCAATCTTTTGTTTCTTTTTATCACCCATTTTACAAAGTTACCCCAAAAACTTTAATGTTAGAACCAAAAAATCTCCACAGCAATTGCTCATATACAAAGAAATACTAAACTGAGTATCTGACCTTGGAGAGAGCACCAGACTCTCCTGTAACTTGGAAGGTGGCCGTATAGCGAGGGAGGGGAAGAAGCCCTCACATTGTTACTACTTATCGCATAGCAGGCATCATCTGAGGTGCACTCACTTTGCCCCTGTTCAAATGCCAGTAACTACCAAAAACACAGTGAAAAGATATGACTCTCACTCCTCTCAGACTAGAGACAGACTGACAATGGTTGGTTGCCATAGGTCACATGACAAACAGGAGAGAGTGTGCAGTGGCGACCCACCTGCCAAGTTACATGATGAGCACAATAGTGACTAGTGGAAAGTGGGTTAAGCGGGATACAGACAAAGCACTTGTTACAGCTTTACATTTACATCCTCTAAATTTATTGCGGGCAGTGGCGCGTGGGCCATATATTGTGCAGGCCTGGTTTAATTGAACCGATGCAGAGATTCCTTGAAGATCTATTTCTACAGAGTTGGCTAAATCAAGTACAGGCTCTAGGCAGGGACCATCCCTTGAACCTTTTTAGGTGGATGAGACTGGGAGTTATTTGTACTTAGCTCCAACAAAGATGAATTACCATTGCAGCAGGTTCCCCATGGGGATCTGCAAGAGAGGGGTGAATTTTCTAAAGGGAGTGGATTTGGTGAATTGGATCTATGTACCCCTTTCCACTTTGGCCTGTCTCATTCTATCTCCAGCTTACCTTGGGGGCATCTAAAGGTGTCAAGTTTTATCCATGTATTGGATTATCAGTCACATATACCCTCCCCAGGCAGGCCAGCATCACTCTCTAGGGCCCTACATGCCCCTCTACTAATTTCTGGATCCAAGTTGTTTCTTAGTACATGTGGTTCTCTGCTGTATCTCTCCCTATGGTTATCTTGATAAACATCTAGTCTTGTTGGCTCATCTATGCATAAAGTTTCTTGGGACTGTGTAGGTATATAGAATTCTCCTCATCTCTTGTGTACAACTTGATGTCTGTTTTCCTCCTTCATGTTCCCTCATACATAGAAATAGATTTCCTTCTTACACACATGCCCTGGATGTCCTTCACGAGTGAGGAAGAATGAGATTACTTGTTGGCCAGTTTGAATATTTGTAATGCCTATTTACTCATGTATGAGCTCTGAATCAGTCATTCTTTTCCCCCAAAATACACCTGACTGCAACAGCAGCATAATCATTGTCTCTTTCCATCATGTTCTAGTACTCAGTGTGTACAAGGATAGTTCTAATGCTCCCTTGTAATGCATACCAGCCCTGTTCCTACTTCATGATGCCCCTAAATACTTTCTCACACAATTATAATCAATAGCTCCCCTTTTAAAATACTCAATGAGGAGAAAATTTCCTTGCAAAAATAGCAACAGTGGTCTCTATTTCCCATGTCTAGTCCCTTAAAGTCCACTTTGCTAATGAATGACACCAGGAATTTGGTAGCATTGCTATTGTCCCAATTATAATAAAAATTGGCTTGTTTCACCTCCTTAGCATCCACCATGCATTTGGCTGTGCAGTAACTGAAAGAGTGCTTGACTTAAAAAGACTGAGAGCTGATTCTTAAGCTGGTCTTGTTCCATGAGTGATAAAGTCAGCCCCTGCCTATGTTTCAGTCTCTTCTGGTCAAATACAATGAGACTTGAGTAAAGTGCTTGATGATGGTACTTGGGAGCACATCAGAGGCCCTAGGGCAGGAGTTTAAACTCTGCAATATCAAGGTACTGGGTTCTGGAAAAACTTACTCCAGCTCCTCTCAACCCCATTTCCCATTTATTGGCAGTTTAGGTGCCCAAGGGGACAATGTTTCCTTGTTTACTACTGAAGCATTTAAGGGTTCATGACTAGAGCCTGGCTCAGGGTTATATTTCAGCAAGCCACCAGGTGGTGGTCTAAGTTTACTATCCCATCTTACTTGATGTGGTATGTGAGAATTCACCCAAATGTCCCAGCTGACAACTACCAGTTAGCTCACTTATACTGCGTGTGTGTGTGTGTGTGTGTGTGTGTATGCGCAGAATTTCCAGCCTCTTCTGTATAAGTGCTTTCCTGGTCTCCATGTTGAAAGTCTAAAGGAAAGTAATAATTCATAATTATCTTTGTGTTTCCTGTCCCACTGGACTCCCAGGCTCCTAACTTCCCCCTCAAAGTATTCCCAAAGAACTCATTCTATCAGTATATAGACCAAGTATTTATTACATGAAAAGCAGAAGTAAAACATAACATTGATGTCCAAAGTTGTGGGATGTATGAACTCTTGATAAAATTAAATTTTCATTCCCCTTCTACATCATACCTTTTAGCTCTTGCAGGAAAGTGGAGACAGATAAACTAAAAATGAGCAAACAAAAAATTTTTATAGGGGAATTATTCAAGCACCCTCAGTGTCAATGTCCCTGGGCATTGGGAAAATCATTTTACCATGCTCTGACTCACCCTGGCTCACTAGTCTCAATGAATCCATAATTGACTCTTAGTCAGCCATCAAGCAAATCTGCTACTTAGTTTGTTGCCATGCCAAATATTCCATACATACTTCAATAGGCTGAACCCCTAAGGTTTCCTGGGATGTAGCTTTCTTCTTCAAGGCTCCTACTGATGAGTGGGGAATATGCCTGGATGCCTAGAGGAATGTCAGCCCCTTGATACTTACTTCCATGATAGTCCCTTTTCTGGGCTGCCCATATAGTTACATGCGTCTTTTGATGTGAAGGCCCAACTCCAGGAGTACCAATAAGACCAAAAGAGTGAATGGTTTAAGGAACAGATGTCCAAGTAAAGAATGCCCTAGAGAATGAGAATTGCAAAGAGTTTTTAAGAAGCTTTTAAGCTTTTAAGAAGTTCTAAAAATCACCAACATGTACAAAAATATTTATAGCAGCTGTTTCTGTGGTGGTGAAGAATTGGAAATTGAGGGGGTGCCCATCAATTGGAGAATGGCTAAACAAGTTGTGGTAT
Organism: Vombatus ursinus; assembly: GCF_900497805.2. Taxonomy (NCBI): domain Eukaryota; kingdom Metazoa; phylum Chordata; class Mammalia; order Diprotodontia; family Vombatidae; genus Vombatus; species Vombatus ursinus. The sequence goes on along the minus strand of NW_020944200.1, from coordinate 721,407 downwards.
ATGAATATAATGGATATAATGAATATAATGGAATACTATTGTGCTGTAAGATATGATGAGCAGGCAGGCTTCAGAAAAACCTGGAAAGAGTTATATGAACTGATGCTGAAATATGAATTGATGTGAACTGATTTGAACTGAACAGAACCAGAAGAATATTGTACACAGTAACAGCAACGCTATGTGATGACTGACTTTGATAGAATTGACTCTTCTCAGCATTGCAAGGATCTAAGACAACTCCGAAAGATTCCTGATGGAAATTGCTATCCACAACCAAAGAAAGAAATATTAAGTCTGAATGCAGATGGAAGCATACTATTTGCTCTCCTTTTCCTTTGTTGTTTTGTTTTATTGTTCATTCTCATGGTTCCTCTCATTAGTTCTAATTGTTTTTTACATCATGACTAATGGGAAAATATGGTTAATATGAATATGTAAGTAGAGCCTATATCAGATTGCATGCCATCTTAAGGGGGGAGGAGTGGGAAGGGGAGAAAATTTAAAATTCAAAATCTTATGGAAGTGAATGTTGAAAACTAAAAATAAATAAATAAATATATATATGTATATTTTTTTTTAAAAAGAAGTTCTAAAAATCATAACACCATGCCTCTGACAAATGTCCTTTATAATTCCCTTGAGCCTTTCTTACTCTACCTTCTGGCTTTCTTTGTTGCCTCAAGATTTGCAAAAAATCAGGGGAAACAAAGGTAGTATTCTAAAATAAAAAGATGATTTAGTAGGACACATAGGTACTTTAAGGTGAATGAAGCTACCTTTGCCTTAGGTGAACTCATGCTGAATAATATCACTCAGCCCCTGTCGGTATTATTTTATTTCAGTTCAAATTTTAGAAACTTGAGTACATAAGGATGAACTTTTGATCCCAATGAAGCTTCCACATCTGCCCCACCAGAGTTCAAGCGTAGATTCATGGTGGTCAAATAAAGGATTATTTCCATAGATGTCAATTGAACTAGGTAGTTCAACAGACATTTATTAAAATCCTATTAAATAACATATACCCTTATGTATTAGATATACTTATGTATTATTATTTAATCTCATTCTATAGACAAAAACAAATTGCACTCAAATTTACACTCGAAGTGGTTACATTCTATTGAGGTATTAAAAATGTACACAAAAAAGCAAATATAGAACATCTATAATGCTAGTAACTGAGGTGGAGTTGGGGGAGTTAGGGATAGACCAGGAAAAGATTTTAGTTGCAGGTACCTTAGCTGTATTTTGAAAAAAACTAAGGATTCTAAGAGGTAGCAGTAAGGAAAAATTACAGTTCAGGTGTGGGAGACCTCTTGTGCAAAGTCATGGAAGCAGAAAAACCAAAGCGAACAATATAAAAAAAGTTCGGAAAGGTAAATGGGAGTCATTTGTAAAGGGCTTTAATTGTTAGGCTCAGGAGTTTGTATTTTGTCCTACAGAAGATTTTTGAGTTGGGAAGATTCATGGTCAGATCTGTTTTAGGAATATTGATTTAGTAGCTATGTGAAAGAGAGATTGTAGAGAGGAAGAAATTGGAGGCAAGGAGATCCCTCAGGAAACTATAGCAATGGTCCAGGTAAAAGATAGCTAGGTAGCTATCTAATTAAGCATTTTCTACGTACCTGGCAGGTTCTGTGTCTGGGAATACAAATACAAGCAAGTAAGACAATGTCCAAAAGAAGCTTACATTCTTATGGGGGGAAACAATACATAAGGCGGGGGGGAAGGAAAGGGGAACATCAGTGATTTCCTGAAAGAAACCCCCAAATGACATCATAGTCAATGGGTCTCTTCCAGGTCAAAGGAAAATAATACTACAGGCAACTAGAAAGAAACAAGGTCAAGTAACAAGAAACTACAGTCAGGATCACACAAAACCTGTCAGCTTCTACTAGAAATGAAAGGAGAGCATGGAATATATTGTTTCAAAGGGTAAACCAATAGTCGTGAATAACAAACTGTATAGCTAAGTATAATCCTACAGGGAAAAATTAATGAATTTTCGATGGAAGTGATGACTTTCAAGGACTCCTGATGAAGAGAACAAAACAGAATAGAAACTTAACCTAGAAAGGTAAACATATCAAGTAATTGGATGGAGCTAAGAAATGATGAACTGATAACATTCTAAATAAGAAGAAACAAATGTTCCTTCACAATCATAATGTCTTCAAATGGTATTGAAAGAATTAAATAAAAACAGGACTACAGTAGATTGGTTCTATTCTTAGGCTTTTAAGAAAGAAAGTAGGGGAAGCTAGGTGGCACAATGAATAGAGCACCGGCCCTGAAGTTAGGAGGACCTGAGTTCAAATCTGGCCTCAGACCAAACATTTGACACTTACTAACTGTGTGACGCTAGGCAAGTCACTTAATCCCAATTGCCTAAAGGAAAAAAAAAAAAGAAGAAAGAAGGCAAAAAAGAAGGAATTACGTAAGTACATAAAGGAAGAAGAAGGATATAGAACTTATTATTTCTCATAATTAGAATGAGTAAGAAGAAAAACATACATAGAGGAAGGGGCAGCAATAATAGATAACAGATGAACCTCACTTTTTTTCTGAAAGAAGGTTGAACACACACATTTTGTTGTAGAAATACATCAAACTCAATAGGGAAACAAGTGGAAATAGGGAAAGTGGGAATTAAGAGGTAGGATAATACTGGGAAAGGAGCAGTCATAATCAAAACAAATCATTTGATCCTGAAGGGAGTGATTACAAAAAAGTGAGAGAAAAGCAAATAACTAGAATCAAAAGGGGAGATGCCTGTTGTTTAGATAGTGGCTGAATAAATAAATTGTGGTATGTGAATGTAACAGAATATTGTTGTCCCATAAGAAATGATGAAGGAAATAATTTCAAAGAATTCTGGGAAAGTGGAACTGGTGCAGAGTAAAGTGAGTGAAACTAGAAGAACAATTTGCACAATGGTAATATTATAAAGAGAAGCAACTTTCAAAGGCTTAAAATTTTGACCAAGGCAGTGACCAACTGTACTGTATCACCAGAAAACCTATAATAAAGCATTCTGTCAAAAAGTCAATAGATGTAAGGTGCAGAATGAGATACATTTTTGGGTATGATTTCTGAATGATTTATTTTTGATTAACTATGATAATTTGTTATTAGGGTTTTATTCCTTCAATGTTTAATCTGGAAGGAGGAGATTGATGTAACAGGGCACAATATATCATGAATCAAAAAAAAAATAATAATGAAATTCATATGGAGGAACAAAAAGTTAAGAATCTCAAATGTAATAATAGGGTAATCTCAAACTGTATTCCAAAGCAATAATTATTTAAAAAACAACAGCAGCTTGGTATTGATTAAAAAGAGAGAAATATCCAGTGGAAAAGATATAATCAGTGGAACAGTTTAATTATATAGCAGACAGAAGCAAACAAATATAGTAGCATATTTGTTCAATAAATCCAAAGACCCCGGTTACTGGGGCAAGAAATCATTCTTTGACAAAAAATTATTAGGAAATTTAGAAGCAGTCTGGGAGAAATTAGGTTTAGCTCAACATTTCACATCATATATCAAGATTGCTGTTGTTGTTGTGTTTGTCCTTTGTTCTCGAAGAGGACCATGACATCAGGGAGATGATGACATGACTTGCAATTGACTTTGATTTGAGTGAGGGAGGGCTGGGCAAGGTCACCAGTCTCACTTTCTCCTCCAGAGCCATCTGGGTCCAGTAGCCAGATATTCAACAGAAAGACTGTCCATGACCCATATATCAATCAGGATAAGCTCCAAATGGATACATGACCTACAACAAAAGGTCACATCACAAACAAATTAGAGGAGCAAATAAGAAATTACTCTTCAGGTCTATGGATGGGGAATAATTCATGACTAAATAAATGATAGAAGTTCATGTAAGATAAAATGAACAATTTTGATTAAATACATGTAAAGATTTTGTTTTTTAAGCAAACCTAATGTAGTTAAAATTAGAAAAGGAAAGTGGGAAAAATCTTTGCAGCAAATTTAAATAATAAAGATCTTATATCCAAGGTTTATAAGAAAATGATTCAAATTTATAAGAATATGAATCATTCCATAATAGATTGTTAAAGGATATGAACAAGCAGTTTTTAAAGGAAGATATCCAAGATATGAAAATATGTAAAACATATAAAAATGTTCCAAATCATTAAACAATAGAGATCTTTGAGATTCCACCTCATACCCTTCACACTGAGGGAGATTACTCTTTTTCCCCAAGGCTTCTCTGACATCTGTCATTTTCCTCTTTTCTCATCTTTCTCTATCTGATGAATGTGAAGTAGAACCTCAAAGTTGCTTTACTGTGCATTTCTCTTCTAAGAAAAGTGCTACTATAAGTAATTTTGTGCATCTAAGTCACTTTCCTCTTTTTTTTTTATCTCTTTGGGGGTAGAGACCTAGTAGTGCGATAGCTGGGCCAAAGGATATGCTCAGTTTAGTAACTTTTTGGACATGATTAATAATTGCTTTCCAGAATGGTTCTTCCTATTCACAACTTTCACCGAGTGCATTTTTTGGTAGCAAAAAATTAAAGGCTAATGGGTGTCCTTCTATTAGGAAATGGCTAAACAAGTTATAGTATGTAAACATACTGGATTAGTATCAATGAAAAACTTTAAAATAGATAGTTTAAGAGGGAACCAGGAAGACCTCCGTGAACTGATGTAGAATAAAATGAGAACTAGGAGAACAGTTTATGCAATGATGACATTATGGAGAAAAACAATTTAGAAAGACTAGAACTCTGATCAGTGCAATGCTAAACCTTGAATCCAGAAGATCAAAGCCAAAGCACTCCACTCACCTGCTACCAGAGAAGTGATGAATATAAAATACAGAGAGATAAAAAATTAACTTTGGGGTATTGACAATGTAGGAATTTGTTTTGCTAGATTTTTATGTTTGTGATGAGGGTTTGATTTTTATTTTTGCTGTTGTTCACTTGGGAGAACAGCGGGTAACATAAACATTTAAGAAAAAAGTAAAATTCACAACCTTTTACATTAAATTGCATTATATTATATTCCTGATCCTCCTACTTGCTAATGTCCTCTCTTCCCAGGTACCTAATATTTGACTATCTTATATTTATTCATATTCATTCTCTTTATGTGTGTAAGTTGTCTCTCCTATTAGTATGCATACTTCTTTGTATTTGTATCTCCATTAACTGGCACACAGTGGACACTTAATAAATGCTTATTGAAAGATCAGTTGATTGATCTAGCTTTACTCTCTTATTTTAAAGGTGAGGAAACTAAGGCCCAGAGACATTAAATAGAAGGCAATAAGCAAACAACCAAGATTTTAAGGTAGTAATAACTTAATGAGTTGCCTTTCCTGGGTTATGTTTGTGAAAGTGAGTATTATGATTGGATATGAGGGAACTATAGCCAGGGCTGCTTCTGGCTCTCTATTTACATACAAGCTTATGTGCCCTTAAAATAAATTAAAATATATTCTGGATCTTCTAGGATGGTACCAATTTCAAGAATAATGTATACTTTTAACCAAATTTGTGAAATGAATATTTGTTAAGAGATAGTGTGCTTTGATTTTCAGTTCTGAAGATATGATCACCATAGTTTTAAGGTAAATATATAAAAAGAGATTTGGGATTATTGCCAATTTACCTAAATACCTATTTAACCAGAAGGGGGCACTGCTAGCTGGTTGATCGTTCCATTTAATTAAAAAGAACCATGACAAAGCCACGCTCACCCCAGATGTTATTCACTACAGCCAGCATCAGAGTGCATTTGAGGAAAATGCCAGACTCTCCATGGGTCTCAGAAAATTAGCTCACTCTCTGCCAGAAACATGCATAGACAGTGGACCAGGTGTTCTGGCACAACCAGCTTATGCTCTATGCATGTTTATGCTCATTCTTTTAGTTCTACTCCTTCTGTAAGTGGCAAGTTACATCTTTTAAGTCTGATGATAAAATTTGTTTGAATTTATCCAGTCAATTTCTTGGTCTCCACAAAGAAAACTACTCACTTCTCTCCATGCTGTATTATAATGAAGTAACACTAGCACAGCATAAGAGTTGGTCACACACATAGCTTAAATGCATATAGTTCTTTAATCATTAACATAAAAGAAAAATAAATAAACAAACAAACAAATAAATAAACCAGCTACACCATAGACATGATCCCAGCAACTCCTCGCAGGCCCAAGAAGCAGACTATCAGTATAGAGGCATGATCTAAAGCCAGAAATTACAAGATTGTAGTTCAAGTGCCTCTCATTAGCTGGAGCAAACATCCTCAAGAACTCTTCTGCTCACATCCTCTCAGATACTCAGTGTCTAATAAGATGAAGAAATTTGACCTGGGACACTGAGTCTTCCTTTTCCTCCACATGCTTTTCCTTATTTAATCCTCCATTACTGTCTATGGCCTCTATCTTGTTCTATAGCTATTTCCAGGTACTTGGATCATCAGTTAAGCTGCATAAGACACTAAATTACTTCCTGCTACCTGTTTACCACTAGTAAAGAAGTGAAGTGGTCTCAAAGACAAGTCCCAGAATGGAAAACAATCTTTTCACATACTCTATTCCTCCCCAATCTTTGAATTTCCTGTGCCTATAGCATTCTAGACTGCTTCTGACCTGGATTCATACCCTCCTTTGTTCTCTGGTTCTATAGAACCAACAGAACTATAGTTCTCTTAGTACTTTATATGAATACACTAACCCCCTCCAGGTCCAACACTCATTCGCTCATCCTCCTGTCTCTCATTCTGTCAGTGGATCAGAGTGGGGTAGGGGTAGACCTGCATTTGGACAGTGCCAGGAGGAGGTGATATCTTTCCGTCAAGGGGAAGGGCTCCCCTGGGTAGTATGGGAGCTTACCCTGAGCCACAGAAGAGTTAGCCTTACAAATGACTGTAATGTAATATTATTATACTGTGTGAAATGACAAAAGAATGGATTCAGAAAAACCTAGGAAGATTTTTCACAAAATGATGCATAATGAAGTAAACAGAACCAAGAGAATGATTTATGCAATAACAATATAGATTATTGTTGGTTTTGCTTAACTGATTTTTCTTTGTTACAAGGAAAGAATTCTTACTGAGGTTAGGGGTAGAGTGGGGAGGGAAGAGAGTTATATTTAAAACTTACTGTAATATAAAAACAAAAGACACCTTTAAAATTTTATTTAATTAAAATATAACTTTAATAGCTTATTCTTTACTATTTGTGCATAGAAGAAATAACATTCAACTGAGTTCTTGAGAACTGTCATTCTATCCTTTCATCTTCATGGTGACAATGATTGCTATCATGATTCTGGCTGTAAAGCCCTTGAACCCCATGCTTCATGGGCTGATGAAAAGATCATGTGATTTCAAGGAATAAGAGAATGTTGACTTCCAGGTAATCTGATAGATTTAGAGTCCCAGTGAAGCTCTGGGGATTTGAAAGAAGGATGATACCTCTAAAATATAATCTGATCTTCAGGTTCCTAATGGATGCTATAGATTTGGAAATGAAGATTACATGTTAACTTTTAATATAGGCCTTAACCCAAAGGAGTCATTAATATGGGAATTTCAGAAACTTATGGCTGATCACAAAGAAAGTACTGAAGGGTCTTTTGGAGGTCATCACATCACACTATGTGACAGCAGGGTCTCTTCTGCTCAAATTGCACAGTTCTTTTTGTAGCCCTCAGCTTAGCTTATGTTCAAGCAAGAGGTTGTAGTGATTAGCTTGAATGATCCTATTGACCAAAACTATCAGATCACTCTGAAAGTACACTTTTCCCTTTACTTCCAAGTCTGACTCTGTGACTACAGGGGCATGAAGAATTGAAGTCTTGGTAACATCAATTCAGAATGTGTTTCATTCAATAGCACATGAGTAGGAATGAAGGCAATGTATGGTGTGAGTAATCCAAGGCTGAAGCTTTGCAGAAGATCAGCAATAGAATAAAAAGACAAAGGACTTAAGAGAAAAGGATAGTGTAGAGTTAAACTGGTTCACTAAGAGGTCAAGATGGGCAAGAGGAGAGTATAAACAGTACAAGGGCAATGACCTGTTGGAGATAACAAGTGGAGATAATTGGACCAATTGGAGATAACAATGAGGATGAAGAACAGGATTTGGAGTTGCAAGGCAGAAGGAGAAATGGAATGATAAAAGACTGATTAAGAGTTCATGAACATTTAAGTGGTGCATTTGTGGATAATGGCAAGATTGCAGATATGATATCTTTGAGTGTAGCTGAGGCAGAATGAAGGAGTATGTCATATGAAATGAGTAAGCTGAGAAATTGATTAGAGTGTTTGAGGCACTATCAATATGCATGTTGAAGTCCCCTAGCAAGAGGTCAGGAAATAAAGAGAAAAAGATTGTGAACTAAGAATTGAACTCTTTGAGGAAAGAAGGGGGTGTCCTGGATGTCTATAGACAACAGCTACTAGAATTTTGATCAGGTATGAATTAAGTGAACTCAAAGGAGGAAAGGTTATTGAGTACTCCTGGTCAAAGGAGACCCTGATATTGTCCATAGGAAGCAAGGAGTATTACAACTCCCCCACCTGACTGAATTTCAGGCCAGGTTCTGTTTTCTTCAGTATTCTTGGAGAAGAAGGGTAGGCTTTACCTGGTTCTGCCCTTTGTGTAGTCTGGTTCTTGCAGCCTATGTCCTGCCTCAGTTCTGGTTGGAATGTCTGATTCCTGCCCCTCCCTGCCCCATTCTTCAGTCCTGACCTGAGAGAGGAAGTTGGGCATGGAACTGGAACCAGGACCCAGCTGCAGGCTCAACTCTAGGCTTTTGTCACACTCTTCATGTGATTCAGCATGGGTCTTATCCTTGACCTTTTTTCTGTCCCATTTTTATAGAGCAATAACCACCAACTAGGAGCTATAGGAGCCTTTTTTCCTTCTCCTATGATGCAATAGTCCCAACCTGATATTGGAGCTGTGAACCCCAAACTCCATGAACCCCACAAACCCCAATTTGAAACAGTCTGCTCTAAGAAAGAGACAAACAATTGGGGTACATGTGTTCATGGTTTACTTTCTCAAGGTGGCTTGACTTGCATTACATGGGAGTTCAGTCCAAAACTGGGCCCCACTAAGGGGCCAGTTCAGAACTGGCTCAATTTGGGATTTTGGGGTACAGCCTTATATGCCCTTTGAAGGGTAGGTGTTCCCAAGAGGTGCCAATCAACTGTGATTGGTCTACATACTAGGAGGTAGGTCATATTAAAATGAGGTCTTGAGTACATGCTTTAGATCACAGTTCACAGGGGCCAATATCACCTGGCAAAAAAGGAAATACCACCCCCAGTCTTGGAAGTCTGTCTCTACCCAAACCTGAGTAGGATAAAATCAATTCAGGCCTGAGTTGGAGTTTGACCCAAATAAGAAGATTCAATGCAATCTCATTATCAGAGATGTCCCTCTGAAGAACTTTGGTCAGAAGGCTGGCAGGGGGAGAGCTCTGAGTCTCCAAGACATAGATTACCAAGAGAAATAATTTTTAACATTCCCCTATCTGATTCTAATGAGGGTCATAGCCTTCTCATTGAGTCACTAACTTATATGGACAACATTTCATCAAGGAGTTTTGGGGACTTATAACAATATGGGAGAGGGGAGAGGATAACAACCAACCATCTGAGTTTAAACCCTACTTTTCTAACTATTTATATGACCCTGGGCAAATCACGTAAGTTCTCTGGACTTCAATTTCCCCATTTAAAAATTAGGGGGGAGGGGTCAGACAATGACTTCTATGACACTTTCCATCTCTAAATTTGTAATCCTATGCTATTTGAGAAAAAAAATGCTCAGAAAGGACACATTTATTTTTATAGTCATGAATGACAAATACAACTTCAACAGAATAAAATCAGAAAGTGCTTATATGTGGAAGTGGATTGTTTGGGAAACAGATGAATTGCCTCCAAAGAATGGATGAAGTTGGAGATTTCCCTCTTATCCCCAGACTTCCAAATATCAAGTGGTTTCTATTAGAGTATTTGAAATTAATAAATTCCTATAGGACAAATCTTCCTCCTGGATTATTGCCTTTTTGTGATGGAGGGGCTTGTGTAGCTCAATGAAACTATGACCTATGCAGTGCAAGATTGCTCAAGATGGACAGGACGTAGTGGAGAATTCTGACAAAAGGTGATCCACTGTAGAAGGAAATGGCAAACCACTATATTATCTTTGCCAAGAAAACCCCAGCATTAAGGTTGGACAGACTTTAGGAGACAGTGGAGGACAAAAGGGGCTGGTGTGGCCATGGGGACACAAAGAGTTGGACACAATCAAGGACTGAACAACAACAACAAAAACAACACTAGGGTAAATCATCTGGAAACTGATTAAAAATTAATTTTTATTTTCATTCTGATCTTAACACCAAAAAGAATGGAAGTTTGCTTATACATAGTAAAACAACAACAACAAAAAAAAGATTATACATGAAGCAACTCGTTTATTCCACTTGCTCTTCTTCTTAAAAATGTAACAGCAAGCTAGTATTTATATAGTACTTTAAGGTTTGCAAACAGCATTAAAAATCTTATCTCATTTGATCCTCTCAACAACCCTGGGAGGTAGGTACTGTTATTTACCCCCATTTTATAGTTAAGGAAACTGGGGCAGGCAGGTTAAGACACTTGCTGAAGATCACACAGCTAGTTAAGTGACTGAAACTAGATTCAAATTCAAGTCTTCCTGATTCCAAGTCCAACATTCTATCAACTGTGCTATCCAGCTGCCTTGGTGTGAAATCAGCTTGTAGCTTTCAAAGCTTTTCTGTGTGTCTGGCATTCCCTCTGATCTTTTTTCTTTAAGATTTTATCTCCATTAAAAATGCTTCCATGACTTTTTTTTCTTTCTCTTTCTCTTTTTTTCTTCTTTTCATTTTTCTCCCTCCCTCTTTTTCTTTCATGCATTCTCTTTTTGTTTCTCCTCCTATTCTTTCTTTCTCTTTTTCTTTCTGTTTCTCTTCCTTTCTCCTTTCTTCCCTCCTTCTTTCTTCTTTCCTTCCTTCCTGCCTGCCTTTCTTCCTTTTTCTTTCTTTCTTCTTTCCTTTCTTCTTCCTTTCTTCCTTCCTTCGTTCCTTCCTTCCTTCGTTCCTTCCTTCCTTCCTTCCTTCCTTCCTTCCTTCCTTCCTTTCTTTCTTCCTTTCTTTCCTTCCTTCCTTCCTTCCTTCCTTCCTTTCTTTCTTTCTTCCTTCCTTCCTTCCTTCCTTCCTTCCTTTCTTTCTTTCTTTCTTTCTTTCTTTCTTTCTTTCTTTCTTTCTT